>NC_134403.1:59010560-59025560 GCF_038048845.1 Mixophyes fleayi | reverse complement strand
GTGTGTGTGTGTCCTGGGGAGGCGGTGATGGGGGGCACAGTGGTGTGTGTGTCCTGGGGAGGCGGTGATGGGGGGCACAGTGGTGTGTGTGTGTCCTGGGGAGGCGGTGATGGGGAGCACAGTGATGTGTGTGTCCTAGGCGGTGATGGGGACACGGTGTGTGTGTGTCCTGGGGTGGCGGTGATGGGGGGCAGAGTGGTGTGTGTGTGTGTGTCCTGGGGAGGCGGTAATAGGGAGCACAGTGGTGTGTGTGACCAAGAAGCAATTGTGTTTTTCCATTTTTCCCAGCAGTTACTAAAAATAGGGGAATGAGGGGTCTTTGTTAATCTGGGCCATTGTTTATTCTGTTGCCTGTTAGATTACCTTGATTTGTAATTTAAAAAATCTCCAGGATATTTTTTCATGTCTTTCTTGCCTATGTAAATATATACTTCTTTGTAACTTGTTCATGTATTATTCCTATAGGTATTCAGAACTGGTCCTTAGATGGTTCACTGCTAGTAGTGTCCTCCGCTGTGAAAAATCCACACCCGATAATGGTGCACCTAAGCCTGCT
Organism: Mixophyes fleayi; assembly: GCF_038048845.1. Lineage (NCBI taxonomy): Eukaryota > Metazoa > Chordata > Amphibia > Anura > Limnodynastidae > Mixophyes > Mixophyes fleayi. The sequence continues at coordinate 59,025,004 of NC_134403.1, read as the reverse complement.
GGTGAAACGGAGAGCGAGAGCTCTGTACCAGTCAAGGAAAAGGCCTCTGTGCCACCAAAGAAAGACAATTTGTTGGACTTGATTAGTGCTATGAAAGTTGAAGTAAGTTCAAAGAAAAAGTTCCAGGCAATCAAGGAAAAAAGAACCAAACAGCAAAATTTTGTGGAACGTAAACCCATAGAAAGCGCCAGCAAGATGTTCCAGATGGTGGCAGAAGAAATCCAACCAGCAGAGTAAGATCTAGATAAACATATGTAATGTGTCGCAGTGAAATGATTATGGTTTTTGGACCAGGAAATAGGCCATGAAATTCCATTGTGCTCTCACATATCCCTATAGTCTGCTGTAAGAAGGCATAGTACACCCCAGTTCCTAATAATTACTGTAGACATCATGAGGCTTCTTTAGAGTTTGAGGCATTTGTGTCCAAAGCACAGGCATAAAATTCATGCCACAAAAAATAAAAAGTTTATATTGATTTGCCTATATGTTAAGATATGTGAAATTCGAAACAAACCCGTAAATGCATCAGCATGAAGAAGCCTTTGAAGCTCATCAAGATACAGCAACATACTTGAGACACCATTTATCATCATCTTGATGATGTTGAATAGAGTTTTAGTGTAAAAACAAAAAAATCAAACATTTAAATACATTTTAAATACTCTCTTATGTCTGACCATTAATTAGCAAAGATTATATACTGGTAGCTTTTAAGGTCCCAATTGACACGAAAAGTCAGGAATACTTCAGTGGAGCCTGAGTTTGAGTCTGCAAAGTAATCTTTCTGGAAACAGACTGATGTGCTCCATCTGCAGCTAAACCATTCAGTTCATGTGATGTCAGTACTGAGTTGCATTAGTCTAAAGCTAGCAACACACTACAGGAAATTTCTCCCAAAGCGATATCTTTAGCGATTTTACCAATGACTGAAAGTCCTGATCAGCAGCCGATTCATGTGTCCAAACTTACACGATTTACCTTCAGATCTGTGCTCCTCATCTGTCATAACCATCTGCTGAAAAGATAGTGGCTCTGTAATCTCTATGAAGATCTGCCTACACTCATTCACTGCATTGTCCACTGACTTGTCCTCTTCTCGCCTTTGTGGTGTCATAAACTCATTATTATAAGTGCTACTAGTGTGTACTAGGTCTTCCATCAGTGGGTAAACAATTTTTGGACGTACATTCATCCACAGTATGCAAATCGGTCTGTTTCCGGAGACTTGAAGCTAGGCTCCACAGCGCTGGGGTTATGAGTTCAATTCCCAACCATGGCCTTATTTGTGTGTATGTTCTCCCATGTTTGTGTCTGTTTACTCCTTGTGCTCCGGTTTCCTCCCACATTCCAAAAACATACTAGTAGGTTAATTGACTGCTGACAAAATTAACCCTAGTGTGTGTGAGGAGTAGGGAATTTAGACTGTAAGCTACAGTGAGGCAGGGACTGATGTGAATGACAAATATTCTCTGTACAGCGCTGTGGAATTGGTGGCGCTATGTAAATAAATGGTAATGATGAGTCTGATTTCCTTGCTATTATGTGCTCAGTATGGCATGTTTATAATTGTAGTGCAAATTCAAGACTACAACCAAAGTCAAATTCTGCATGCATAGCTAGATGTTCCATTATATTTCAGAGCTAATCATTTAAAACTCCCTTTTTTTTATTTTTTTTTTATAGAGAGACAGTGGTGAGCCCAGAATTATCGGCCGCAGCATCTGCAGTGGCTTCATCTTTTCCATCCCAAAAAAAACAAGTGGAATCTGAACTTCTTCAGCAACTGCGTATACACAAACAAATGGCTGAAGCACAGAGGAGAGGAGAACATGACATCAGGTCAGTCATAAGTGCATTGTGAGTTGCTAAGAGTTATTACTTGTAATTCCCAGAATAGGGGTTTACATGGTATTACAGAGAACATTGAGCATTCTTAGTTGAACCAATATTCATGAGAATTCAGCCCTAACCATCCACTTTCACTGTGTGCCTTATATTACATTACATCACAGGTTTTTAGAGGGTTCATAGGATGAATATAGGTTCAGCACACAAACCTGCTGCCTGCACTATGTATAGGTGTCCGCTCCTCTTTTATACCAACATTTTCCTAGAATACTGTTTACAATCTTTTAATTCGACTTCCACTCTTGTTTTGAAATTGTTTTACATAATCTATAAAATATTTTTTATCTCGCCTTATAGTGCAGCACTTGGGACTGGGCATTTGCACAGATCCCACATGTAGCCCCGGCGTGCCACTTTGGCCTCTTTGCCAGGTCCGATACTCGACTCTGGTCTCTTTGCCAGGTCCGGTACGCGACTCTGGCCTCCCTGACATGATTAAAAATATTTACCTGCACAGCAGAGCCCACAAAGAAAGGAGGGAGAGCACGTGGTGACGAATGCACTGCACGCTCTCCTTGTCCCGGACTTGTTTGTACTGCATGACCTACAATGTGCATAGGAGGTCACGTGACATGAAATCCTGGTCATTCTGTCGCACAGTGTCCAGTTAGTAATTACACTTGAGCAGTGTTTCAATTTGAACATTTTAGGGTCACACAAGCTGCTTTCATTCAGCAGGAAAGTAGCCAGCAAAAAAAAACCTCTCTTTCAGAGTATTTTTATGTTTACAGAAGAATTGCTGCTTGTTAAACTCTAATAATATTTGACCAGTTTGTGAGGGGCTGTAGCTCTCTTAGTACAAGAGGCTTGACACCAATAAAAAATATCACTTAACTATAAGGTATTCACTGGTGTTATTTTGACAAAATCTTTATTTATACAAACAGAAAAGTTTAGCAGTGATTTAAAAATTACCCTTGATTAGTTAAAATATATGCAATTTGCTTTTCTAACTGGTGTGAACAGAGTAAACTCTATTTCTATCTACCATCTTACGCCGCAGACTTCTCCCAATGACAAGTTTGGCTCTGTCTTATAATTAGTTTTAATTGGTTAAAATTGAATCAATCCAAAAATTATACCGTATCCACCGCTGAGAATCCCGTCTCTTAAATTTAAATGGAGTAAATAATTCTCTTTAATTTACTTATTCTAAAGATATTGCCAAGCAAGTCCTGGACGCTCTTTCATGCTCGCTCACAAAATTTGTGTCTTGTTTGAAAATGGTTTCCTCTCGACAGGTGTATATTCACCCAGAGGTTTATCATTCCTTGCTTAAGGTGACATACTGGCACTGCCCGAGTGTTTCCGCCATTAGTTTAAGAGCGCTGTCAATGTATTTTGAACAGAATAATAAGAGTATATGGTCAGAATTTAAGCCAAGTCATAAGATCACATGTCTAATGCAAAGTAAAACTGTCCTTTACTGTATTCTGATTAAAATGAATATCCCATGAACAGTCACTAAGCATTAGTCAACCATAAATAATGCTTCAAGTACACATTTTTACCACCTGATGTCAGTGTTGTTCCATAATAAAATTATTTCTATTCTAATAGCATTTTCCTTTTAAATGGCCAGTAAAACCCATTGGCATAATTCATTTAGTACACCTACCCTTAAGGACAGACTGGCGTTCAAACGCTGCGCCTGACTTGCATGTAAAAATAAAAACCGTACTATTATGTATCTGCATACATTTGTTTTATGGCAAGGATGTTGGATGCTACTCTTTCAATTTTGGTGCATTCAGAGCAGGTGGCCACACTAAAAAAAGTCCATTGATCTCTATGGGAGCACTAAACTACTAACTAGGGATCAACAAAAGCAGTTTAACCAGCATTGGGTTCTGGTTTTCCTATTGATTCCTTTGGTTTATTCATTCCAATAGCCCATTTGTTTCAGTTGAGTCTTGTGATACATGTAGAAACCCCAAATAGGGTGGAATATTGAGTCTATAGTATATTGAAATGAATAGGCCATAGACATGAATGGAATAGCCTTGCACTGGTTGCTTTTGTTCCCACCCCACCAAAAGAGATCAATGCAGGGAGTCCCTGGGACTCCCCTTCACCACTAGCCAATCATATCACAATTAGAATGGGGAAACAGCTCGTGATTGGCTGAGTGGTTAAGGGGAGTCTGGGTAAACTGGTCCATCTTTCATACTGGCAGTTTTTATACTAAATTTTTATAATGTGCCTGGGTTTTAGGGGACTCTGGGGGTCTTAGTGCTTCTCAATACCCACAATCCCATTTTTCAGCATCCGTCTAGTAGTCTTCTTTGGGACATGGGACCGATGGTGTGGCTTATCTGATGATCACTCACGTCTTTCTATATTAACAGTAAAGAAAGTAGGATCAGAATGAAGATTATATGGTTAGAAAACAAGTTCTAAATAGAAAGGGGAAAGGTTGCGCTTCCTTCAAATATGTATAGCAGCCAAATGGGAACCTGAAGGTGTTAGAGGGAGATCCCCAAACTCGCAACCAAGAAATAGATAGATATATATATATATATATATATATATATATACATACACACAGGTTCTAGGCGCTTGGTTGTGAAGTATAAATTGTTTTAATGGTAATTAAAACCAGATTGACAATATGTTCCGGCCGGAACAGAACAGCATACACTGATATTGTGGATGCACAAATAGACATAAATACATATGCAATATAAAAACAAATGGTGCACCAAATACCAAGTGATTCCTGTAGCTCACTGCAGAGCTGTAAAGTGCATAAGATAAACAATGAGTATAGCAACAGTGTAGATATTGAAGATGTCCAATGATGTTAATTCCAAATTGGTTGCATATACAAAGCGGGCATTATAGCCAGGTCCAAGGACATGTGATGGCCCCCGTAGTGCCGGAGAATCTGAATGTCTTATTCATTCAAACGAGCACTTTGTGACAATCCCGCAACTTTATTGCCGGTTAAAACATACGTGTTGAGCGCTTGATGTTATGATGAATACCAACAATAGGAAATACCGATGATATATGTTGTAAACAAGCAACTCACATGTGCAATACAGGCGTGATAGAAATCTAAAAAACACACAAGAACTCATTAACTCCCGTGGTGCGGGAGCATCTAAAAGTCTCTATTGAAACTGGCACTTGGTAGAGGTCCCGCGACCTATTGTGGTAATGCCGGTAATTGTGTGCGTAATGAGGGTGAACCTCCGTTGATGGACGAGTGCCTAGCGAACGGTGAATGCCAATGAATGGATCCGCTCTTAGCCCTCCTGATTTCCGGGAAGTCCTCTCTCCTGTGTTACAGATTGCTGAACAGGGAAGGCATCAGTCCCGCTGTAAAGGGGCGTGTACATGCTGTAAGCTGATCTCCGTGGATAAGTGTCTGTAATAGGTTGTAGTTGTAAAGTCTTAGCATGCTAGATGGTGCTGGCAGAACACTGATAGAGATTGTAGTGGGATAGATGAATAAAGGACAGTTTATCCAACGCGTTTCGCCCGTAGCAATAGCCAGTGGGCTTCCTCAGGGATAATAATGTCCAACTGGTCTTTCTTACCAGTATATATGAGAAATCCAGATGTGTCAATAAGCCAATTAGCCAATTAGGCAATTGTACAATTGAGCAATCAAACGATCAACATTGGACACTTCTGATTGTATGAATAGTCCGGCCACTGTGTAATAAATGTAAAAAACAACATGGAAAGGAAAAGAAAACACATATACATACATATTGAAAATATAAAGGAAAGGAGAAATAAAAATAAAAATGCATAATGGACATGCATAAGCGAATGATTGGAGAAAATTCACCAATAATAAACTATACAGAAAGCAAATATCAAGGCAGGGATATGATGAAATTAGCACATTGGTCCTAATCTAATGATACTAATGGAGAAATAGCCTAGATCGAAATCTACATTCAGTCCTTTTGGAGTAAGGGTCTTGAGATTGAAGATCCATCTGGCTTCTTCTTTTGAAATAAGAGAAATATAATCTCCACGGTTTCTGAATTTTACAAATTCCCATGAACTGAAGTTTGGTATGGTCATGATTGTGATACTTGAGGAAATGGGTAGATACGGTGTGGCTATCTGACTGGTTTTTGATGTTACGTAAATGCTCAGAGACTCTGACATGCAATTTACGGATGGTACGTCCCACGTATTGTAGCCCACACGGGCGCTCCAGCAGATAAACCACACCCATGGTGTCACAAGTAATTTTGGTTTTAATTTGATAGGACTCGCCTGTGCTGTTAGAATGAAAGGTAGTAATGGGCTTTGTTCCCTTGTGATTGATTGCTTTACAGGCGTGACACCTGTTGCAATGATAGAAGCCCCCACTATTCTCTCTCAACCAACTTTGTTGGCCTTGTTCTGTGGTCCTCGTGGGAATACAGCATTTAACAAGTTTGGTATTGAGAGAATCGGATTTTCTATAAATGATCCTTGGGTGTTCGGGGAGAATACCCTTCAAATGATCATCCATTTGTAATATATGCCAATGCTTTTGTACAATCCTTTCAAGCTCTTTATGATTGGAATTGTATTTTGTAATGAAAGCAGGTGGTAATGAATTGGCCGTATCATTGTGTGTTTTTGGTAGGAGTAGAGTTGTTCTATCCGTATCCCTGACTTGTTCAAATGCTGTATGTATTACATCATTATTATAATCTCTTTCAAGAAATCTGTTCCTCAGAATCTCAGATTGTTCCTCATATAATGCCACATTAGAACAGTTCCGTCTGATCCGAGAAAACTGTCCCTTTGGTATATTTGTGAGCCATCTCTTTAAATGTCCACTAGATGCTGGAATATACGAGTTACAGTCTACTGGTTTTTAAAAGGTTTTTGTTTGAATGCAATTTTCAACAATAGAAATATCCAAGTCTAGGAACTCTACTCTGGTATCGCTGATCTGTGCAGTGTATCTCAGATGAAGATCATTGGTGTTAAGATAATTTAGAAAATCCTGAAGTGTGTCCATATTCCCAGTCCATATGCATAGGACGTCGTCAATATATCTGTCAATAGCTTGCATGATGAACTGTATTTGATCAAATACAGTTCATCATGCAAGCTATTTACGGGATTGTCACAATGTGCTCATTTGAATGAATAAGACATTCAGATTCTCCGGCATCACGGGGGCCATCACATGTCCTTGGGCCTGTCTATAATGCCCGCTTTGTATATGCAACCAATTTTGAATTAACATCATTGGACATCTTCAATATCTACACTGTTGCTATACTCATTGTTTATCTTATGCACTTTACAGCTCTGCAGTGAGCTACAGGAATCACTTGGTATTTGGTGCACCATTTGTTTTTATATTGCATATGTATTTATGTCTATTTGTGCATCCACAATATCAGTGTATGCTGTTCTGTTCCGGCCGGAACATATTGTCAATCTGGTTTTAATTACCATTAAAACAATTTATACTTCACAACCAAGCGCCTAGAACCTGTGTGTATATATAGAAAACAAGTTCTGTACACATCCATGCCTGACTGTTGCTTTATTCACAGTATCTATGATGTATGAACTGTGTAGACTTCCTCTGGGATGCTCAAAAAATTCTGAAATGAAGGCTAGATATGTCATATACTCTGACTTACTCTCACGTATTCTTATGGTCTCATTATCTTCCAGCACAGTGATCTCTGGGATGAAGGTTGCAAAAAACAAGTCTAAAACTGCCATGCAAGATCAAACGCAAGAGTTCCTCAGAGAGGACCCCACAAGGTACTCACTTTTTTTTATTTCGTTTTCCTGTTATTGTGTATGTGTTTATGTATATGCATTGCTAGGTATTCAGCACTGAAAATGCAGTGTATGGTAGTGATTGCAAGACACCAATGTTCCATAAGTACAAGAGGTTTCTCAAAGCACAGTATAAAGGAAAGTGCTCCAACAACTTACAATATGTTTGCTATTGGCTACAGCAGGTGCCTTTTAAGTATTTGTTTTGTAAATAAAATGATCCGTTTCAGTTTGCACATCCAGGATTAAGAAAAAATAATCTTCCAACTTTGCTATATAAAGGTCTATTAAACATAACATACATGTGGTTGTATATTAAAGAGCTTGTAGTAACATTCACAACTTTTCCATACCTTGACAGAACCTCAGAGTGTCGCCATTGTGCTAACTTCGCTGTTCAGTGAAGTGCAATCTATTCTCAGTGATTCGCCGTGTTCTGTTGGCTGTACTGTCCTTCAATGGTATTACAGAAAGGAGGTCTAGAGCAGGCCTGGTCAACCTGTGGCTCTCCAGGGGTTGTGTAACTACAAGTTCCAGCATGCCTTACCAGTAGGTAGTCAGCCGTTATCTGTCATGACATGCTGGGGCTTGGGAAGTTTCACAGCATCTGGAGAGCCCCAGGTTAGCCAGGCCTGGTCTACAGTATGCCTGGCAAATATCTTACCCCCACAATCACAGCATCTTCCATGCTGATAAGATCCTAAAACATTCTTTTTTTCATATTTTTGTTGCTTTTTTTCAGTTGTTAAGACTCTGATTTAAGGAAACTTGAATATTCATCCTTAAGCACTATGTGAGAAAGAGAAAAGCGTGTTTGTTTCTGTAGCAGGATGGATTCACCACAGCGGGGTGGAAGGGCACTTTGATTAGAGAAAAAAACACTTAAAATAACGTTTATTGTTGCATTTTTGTTTAACAATCATCAGGCTGTAGTTTGTTTATTGGTGTCACCTAGTGGTTACATTTTCATACGTATTTAAAACTTAATGCCATGGTCCAAAATGGCAAATGTTTTCTCTAATATGGGATAACCCTACTTTTACTCAGTAAAAGGAGATGTAAAAAAAATACTTTGCTGTCAAATAAATCATTTTTCAGTACAGTTTCTCCTCCATTGCCAGATGGATCTGGAACCTATATTGGAGTATTTTTTCACGATTGCAGCTTTCAATCTGCAATACATTAAGGTGAAGAGGAAGTTGACCTTTATTTTAGGTAATAAACAGAGTTGAGGGTGCGCTGTTACCTATACTAGCTCTAGCTGTTAGATACTGCCTGTGCAGCTTCCTTGTATCACCTAGTCAGCTCTAATGGGAACTAGAATCTGTATTTAAACATACCAGTTAGATTATATCTTAATGGCATTGGCCATTTTGACCTGTTAAATGGAATCTATAATGAATGTTTTTGATTGTCATAATAAACACGGCGGACATGCTGCGTACAGCAGCGGGTGTAGCCACGCGGACACTTGGCTCTAGCAGGTTCATGGCCAATTCCACTGCGTGACCAAACTGGATGATATCCGGCCATTCCCTTGGGCTGTGTGATCAATTGGCTTGTGGTATGACTGGGACTGGTTAGTATTGCTGGAAGATGACTGCGCACAATAGCGCTCATCTTCTGTCCACGTTTATCTAGATGCCTGATCATCTTAACATGGTCGTCATCAGCCCACACACATTGCAGTGCCTCATCGGCTGCAATATCCTAACTGATGACCAGTTTTACATGGCTGATCTGGTGATACTATAGATGCAAATCCCCTCCCCACCTCCTTATTGTAACAAATTGTTCTACTGTAGGACAGCTGCCGTTTTGTGTACATATTCTTAAAGAAATCTACAGCCCCAAGCTTCAGTGGTTTCAGTGTACTGTGCGTTTCAGTGACGTCACTGCCATATTTGCCGGCCTAAGCACATCTTTATAGCAGGGGAACCATTCCGTCCATGCACTGTACCAGTGAGCTAGTTACATAGCCTCCGTGCTGTTCATATGCTGCTTGAAAGAGAGAGAATCTGCACAGACTATATACCCAGAATTCCCTAGCACTATAAGCGCACACAGAACGCTACTGTATACATGGGATAAGCATTACACCTAGCGCCCACACTGTATACATGCAATCAAAAGGCATAACACACACTCCAAAAAACATACTAGTAGGTTAGTTGTCTGCTATTAAATTGTTATGGCCCTCTCGGTCAAAATGTGTAAGTTAGACGATTTAGATTGTAAGCTCCAATGGGGCAGGGACTGATGTGAATGAGTTCTCTGTACAGCACTGCGGAATTAGTGGCGCTATATAAATAAATAGATGATGATGACACATATATGTTTATTAAGAGATTTGTAGACCTGGAAGTACAGCCACTAGGGGGAGTACTTCCTCTATGGATATATTTCCAGTAACGTGAGCAACAAGTTTTTTTACTTTCTCAGAGATTTACCACCTGGTGCCTGTATCTTCTAATATAACATATAATCATAGAACTTGTGTAAAGTAAAAGAAAACAGTAACAAATGTATAGCATATATCTATATATAAACTTTTATCCTGTGGGTTAGTAGCACAAAAATGGGTCTCTGGGTCCTGCTAACTAATAAACTCACTATATGTATTTTACTATTACATTTTAAATTGTATATAACTTATGGTTATATAAACTGTTCCATTTTAAATTGTGTATATGACTAGCTTGTAGTTTTCAATAAAGACCTAAAATAACCTGCATTGTTAAGTCCAAACTGAGCCGTAGGGCCCCAGAGCTTACTCCATCATCAGTTTTTTATATAGCGCCTCTAATTCTGCAGCGCTGTACAGAGAACTCGCTCACATCAGTCCCTGCCCCATTGGAACACACACTCACACTCACTCACACTGAAATCTGGGATATGGATAGGCTGCATTTTTTTTTTTATATACTTGCTTACTATTCCAGAATGTCCCGAAGACTCACAAATTTCAGAGAGTGCTCCCATAAGTGCAGGTCACCCTCTTGGGTCATTTCTCTCCTCCTTGTAAAGAGGGCAAGGCCTTGTTGACGTAATTTGTGTCATGATGGCCCCGCCCCATCTATGTGATGATTTAATGGGCTCTATTCCACCAATAGACAGCTCAAATATGTGACAGTGCTGCCGGTGGCAGTCATGTACTACAAACCCACCCAGGACCTGCTTTACAAGATCATTAAAATAAGTGAATTGCTGGTAATGATTTACTCACTTTAAATGTAGGAGACAGGATTCTTAGCGGTGGGTATGGTATAATTTCAGTTTTAACCTATTAAACCTAATTAAAACACACAGCCTTGGGTTTATTCTGGTAGATAGAGACAGGGTTTACTCTGTTCACACCAGTTATAAAAGTAAATGTTGTATAAATAACTCAAGGCTGATATTTAAATCCATGCAAAACTTTTTCTGTCTGGATAAACAGAGGCTTTATTTTAATAAGCGAACACTGTGTAGGTCTGGGACACTACAACAGGTTTGACAACAAAGTGAAGCAAAAGAGTTCCCTCTGGTAAATACCAGAACATGGATAGAATGGATTCTAAACATAAAATATATGTAGCTGACATATGGGAGAGTACGTGCTGGAGATGGGATTATGCAGAGTATGAGCCATGGCATTGTATTGTGTTTATTACACCCTTTGCTTTATTGTGAGATTATAACACTAGTACAGTGATGTGAGATTATAACACTAGTACAGTGATGGGCAAACTTTTTCAGGAGCGGGCCAAATAAAAAAGAAAAACTTTAGGCGGGCCAATATAATTTATTAAAAAACTCAAATATCGAAATATATAATACAAATGTTTTGAATGGGACGGGAGGGTGTTATATAGCAGTGTTACCTCTATAAGTGCAGCGATTGTACAGACACAGAACTTATTTCAGCAGGTTGTTGCAGATCCGTCTTTTTGGTGAGCCACTAACTGACAACACAGCCGCCAATCAAAATCCGCCTTAGTATATGGCCCAGCCCATCTCTTCTCACATTACTTTCAGCCATTAGCGGGCTGGCAGGTGTTTGAGTGATTGACATACGAAGTGTCCTTTTAGGAAGGAGGATGAAGTGTAATGGAGGAAATAGCTGGGAAGGCATAAAAATGAAGGTTCTGACACACAGGGTCGGCCCTAATAATTTTATGCATATTTTAATGAAAATTTTTTAAAATATTGGCGGGCCGGATAGAACCTCTAAGTGGGCTGGATCTGGCCCGCGGGCCGTAGTTTGCCCATCACTGATCTAGTGCAACTGACAGTGTTCTGAGGGAAGTAAAGGAATTGTGGGAAAGAGAAACAATGGAATGTTTAGGGAATGGTGAGCTCTGCAAAGAGATTTACTAGCACTATAATAGAAATTAAGTCAAGTGTTATGACAAGAATATTTCTATACATTCATGTTTACATAGTACATCTTCAAAGGGAAATAATATAGTGTTAGTTTCCCTTTATTTCTATATCAGAGGTAGGCAACCTATGGCTCTCAAACTCTTGTGGGGACTACAAGTTTGTAACCCAAATGTTTATGGGACTGAATGTCCCAGCATGCCTCGCTGCTGGTCTGTCACCAACTGGAGATCTGCAGAACATTCACGCAGGAAATATCACAGTTCCCGTACCATAATAGCATGTTACATGTCGTCACAGTTCTCCCATGGCCCTACCAGTAAAGTTCTTCTCTGTAGAAAAGGATATTGTGTACCTGGAAATCGGGGGGCAGGGGGCAGCTTTATTAATGCAGAAGTAGATGAAAGAAAAAAACGTCATTGCTTTCTGTGAGTAATTGAATAAACTAAGATGTATTCTTTTTTGAAAGAACCCCCTTTATTGCATGGGTTCTGTAAGGTTAGATGATTCCTAGTATATGGTCCATATTCCAAAGTGTACATGAAAGTTTTTATGCTTCAATGGACACATGCAATATATCCTATTTAAGTTTCCTATCTCTGGGACCTAAGCCTTCTGCACAGAGAAACAGAACCCTGTGTCTCTCTATTTATATTACTTTTATTAATTTTAACAATAAAGCTAGATTGTAATTCAGGAATAACATATCATCCTATCACATTTATTCCATTTTATTTTTGGCCTTGCATGGAAACTGCCATGATGCCTCCTCAGCCAAAGTACAATGCAATATCCGCTATGGCCTCCAATGCAGCAGTGCCCCTAGTGGACACACAGAGAGAAGGCAGTATAGGATACCTTGACCACTGTTTATCATGACTTTTGTATATTCTGTGTAATTGTCTATATGAGAGCGTACACTTGTATGCAGAATACCGGGCACGCTTTCCCTCCCCAGCTGAGATTAACACTCTCTAGTATTTGGTGCTTGGGGAACAGTGACTAGAATTGAAGCTTTGAGGTCGGAACTTATTGTTACTAGTTTATCTTAATTAATACATATTTAAATATGTCCTGGATTTATAGGGGGTTTTCCCATCATTAAATACATTTTATATTTAGTTTAGATGTTTAGATTACAGATTTATGTAGACCACTTTTTTTGGTGCTTTTTGTGTAGAATTTGAAAAATATTTTCATGTAATCGTTTCAAAAATTAAAATGTTCAAACTGCAAAAACAATTATTGTTACTGATATAAGACATTGTTCAAGGTTTTAAAGACATCAGTGTAGTTTTGTGTGAAAATGACAGGACAGTTTCTGAATGTATTATTCTTATTAGAGATGCACATAGTTTTTATTTAGCGCTAGGATGGTTTACTGGAAAGTGTTTCATACTCTCACTTGTCGCTGCATAACACTAAACCATTCTCTGGGGAGTGAGGATGGATAACAACAGATGTGCTTATTGATGCATGGATATTCGACAGTTTGAATTTTGCATAGAAATAACTGAAGTTCTAGGAAGAAATCTACACCGAACAGCCACAACATTAAAACCACCTCAGTAATATTGTGTAGTTTTCCTTGTGCCTCCCAAACAGCTCTGACCTGTCCAGGCATGGACTCCACAAGACCTCCTGAAGGCGTCCTGTGGTAACTGGTACTAAGATGTTAGCAGCAGATCCTTTAAGTCCTGTAAGTTGCGACTTGTGTTTCCAGCACACCCCACAGATACTCAATCGGATCGAGATCTGGGGAATTTGGAGGCCAAGTCTACACCTTGAACTTTTTGTCATGTTTCTCAAACCATTCCTGAACAATTTGTGGCAGGGTGCATTATCCTGCTGAAAGAGGCCACTGCCATCAGGGAATATAGTTGCCATAAAGGGGTGTACTTGGTCTGCAGCAATGTTTAGGTAGGTGGTACATGTCAGAGTAACATCCACATGAATTCCAGGTCCAAGGTTTCCCAGCAGAACATTGCCCAGAGCATCACACCGCCTCTGCCGGCTTGCTTTCTTCCCATAGTGCATCGTTGTGCCATCACTTTCCCAGGTGAACGGCGCACATACACCTGTCCGTCCATGTGACGTAGAAGAAAACCTGATCCATCAGCCCAGGCCACCTTCTTTCATTGGTCCAGTTCTGGCGCTCATGCGCCAATTGTAGGCGCTTTCGGCGGTGGACAGGGGTCAGCATGGATACTTTGACCGGTCTGTGATGCATGTGTACTGATACTTTTCTATCATAGCCAGCATGAACTTCTTCAGTAAATGGTCCAATCCCACCGAAGAGCTACTGTAGCACAAGATGGGCTAGCCTTCACTCCCCATGTTCATTAGTGAGCCTTGTGTGCCCAAGACCCTGTCGCCGGTTCACTGGTTGTCCTTGGACCACTTTTGGT
>NC_134403.1:58818060-59005560 GCF_038048845.1 Mixophyes fleayi | reverse complement strand
TGTGGTTAAGCTGGGTACACACTACAGAAAGTTACTGCAGTTGCGATTTCTGTTACCATTTTACCAACGACTGAAAGTCCCGATGATCATGCAGATTCATGTGTACACACCTACATGATTTACCATCAGATCTGTGCTCTTCATCTGTCATAACCATCTGCTGAAAAGATCATGACTGTAAACTTTGACGAACTCTACACTGCTGGGCGTGAGTGCACACACACTTCCACGTTTGCCCGACATCATTATATCGTTAATGGTGACTTTTAGGAGCAGATTCAATTGGCCGCGATACTCTAAAAAGTAACGCGGCCTGCGTACTATTACCGTTATTACGGTAATGGTGCTCTTAATTACTGTTAGTACGGTAATTTCAACACCAGCTTGGGAGTCACAAGCAGAAAGCAGGGTTAAAATTAACATAATAACGGTAGTACCTTTATCACGGCGCTATTCTGGGGGGAATTGAATTCCCCCCATAGTCCGTTTATAAAATCAAATGAAATGATACAATATGCTTTGGTACGATAAAACACGATCGTTGGAGCATACACACTAATGTAATATTAGACCTAAGAGTCGTTTACTGTGTGATTGGCCCAATATTTGGTTATACATACACAGTCTGATGTCATTACGTCAGTGTTTGTTAGGAAAATGTGTGTATTATAAGGAATAATGCACCCTTATTGTAAATTATTACAGATATTAGAAATCCCCTCCGATTTCTGTGTCCATTATAAAAGTACAGGGCCCGTGGCCTTACTGTAAGGGTATGTTATCCCATATATAAAGTACAGTAACCCACAGCCAATAAGATTTCCATTAGAATGAGTCATCTATAAGGGGTGGTATTGACGGTTGGCAATAAATGCATATATTTCTATGTATATATGTCATGCCATTTGGCAAGTAGTTGAAGCTAGTTCATTGTTATACCGTATGGGCCTCATTTAGGTGTTTGCTATTTGCCCCTGGACAATGTTGCAATTCAGGGGGTGCAATTGCATTAATTTTATTATTTTTGTATGCAGGTAACATACTGACTGCTTTTGCATACAGTACACAAATACTCCGAACTCTCCCAGCTCTAAATTTGTCCAGACATTTAAAATTTGCCCCCCATCACCTGCTGTGCAACATGGTTTTGCTGGGGTTCATTTCCCCCCCCCCCGCCCCTTTGCTCGTAAATGTGGGCAGCACGGTGGCTAAGTGGTTAGCACTTCTGCTTCACAGCACTGGAGTCTCGAGTTCAATTCCCGACCATGGCCTTATCTGTGAGCAGTAGTTTGTATGTTCTCCCCGTGTTTGCGTGGGTTTCCTCCGGGTGCTCCGGTTTCCACACTCCAAAAACATACTGGTAGGTTAATTGGCTGCTAACAAATTGACCCTAGTCTGTGTCTGTCTCTGTGTCTGTCTCTGTGTCTGTCTCTGTGTCTGTCTCTGTGTCTGTCTCTGTGTCTGTCTCTGTGTCTGTCTCTGTGTCTGTCTCTGTGTCTGTCTCTGTGTCTGTCTCTGTGTCTGTCTCTGTGTCTGTCTCTGTGTCTGTCTCTGTGTCTGTCTCTGTGTCTGTCTCTGTCTCTGTGTCTGTCTCTGTGTCTGTCTCTGTGTCTGTCTCTGTGTCTGTCTCTGTGTCTGTCTCTGTGTCTGTCTCTGTGTCTGTCTCTGTGTCTGTCTCTGTGTCTGTCTGTTTTCCACTTACATTATTATCTGATGTGAATGAGTTCTCTGTACAACGCTGTGGAATTAGTGGCGCTATATAAATAAATGGTAATAATATTGACTGTAAAAGCGGCTCCATGTTTGCTGCTGGGGTCTAACTCCATCTGTATCCAACTTGAATCTGAAAAAGAAACGTTAGTCGCTTTAGAGCAATTTGTCATACCTGTTACTGCTTTATATTTCAGCAGAGTCCACTTTGGATGAGACAAGTCTGAACTCTTGGAAATTTATAAAGCATGTGTGTGTGATGGGAATTGAAACAAAAGTGGTATTCACAGGCAGCAGAGAGAAAATGAAAACCCTGTTTTGTAATCGGCTTATCCTAAACTGGAAGAATTCAGACTCTCAGCAGAGACTTCTTACACAGAATGCAGCAAGTGCTTCAAATGGCTGCTCCAGGCTCTTGGCAGCGATCAACGCTTAACCCCTGAAGGCCTTGATAAATATGCCCTACTTAGCGTTCTGTCTCTTCCTCTATGTGTCTTACTCTTTTGCCTCTTATGTCACCGTGTGATAAACTGTAGTTATAGTTGCAGCTATGCAGTGTTAAAGGGACACTAAACTCAAAAAAACTAAATTATTTTGTTTTCGGTGCTTTCCTTCATTTCTTTTTCTCATTTTTTCTTCTGTCAAATTCTATGCTACTAAACTCACTATTACTATTTTACACCTGTTACATTTTGTTTTGTTTTTTTTGTTTTGCTCAGATAACCCTTATCCGTATGTTTATAGTCATTTGATGAATACGCTATTTAGCAATGTGCTATCTAGTACATACCTTGTGTTCAAATTCTTCATCTTCATTGGGTTTGGTCTCAAACCCATAGCCACGTATTTTAACTAGCTAGTAGCTTTTTATGCCACTCGCATCTAATCGCTGATGTTGACATGACAAAGTCACCACCTGATCGCACTATTTGGCCCCCTTTATGGTCCAGAAAGGATCTGTCCCAAATTGCTTATGGCAGGTTCTTGTCCATTTAGGTCGTCCATGTGTGACCTGATCTATCTCTGTTGCAAAGAGTATAATTTACCCAACATCATGTATGTTTCTTTAGTTTTGAAGGTAGTCTGTAAAATTGATAAATAAAGTTGGGACTAATTTTAAAGCAGTAATCCCACATAGTTTTTATTTATTTTTTCTTTATATAAAGTATCTTTTTCAGCACGATTCTATCATTTTTCTTTGCTGTCCTTCTGTAAATAATTTTTATATAGCTCCTTTTCAAAATCTTTCTGGAGGTTACAAAATATGTCTGCCAGTTACAGAGGCACAGGATATCATTTCTCAGCATGTCATGTGAAGGCGGGAGGAGGAACAGTATAATGCACAGAGCTCAGAGGAGTGAACCAAAGCCCCTTTGCTCACTATATCATTTGCCATGTGGCTGTAGTTGTACTGGTAGTCCATAACACTGCGCAGAATAATAACCATTAGTAGCTGCCTGAAGAAACAAATAAAGGACAAATGGTAAATACCCACGTCCTCATTGTAGCCTTTATTTCATGGATTCGTTGCTTTTGAAAAAAAAAAAAAAAAAGTGAATTGCTTTAATGTTTTCCTTTTGGTGTTCAGGACAGCTCAGTTTGTCTTATGAAATAATTACAAGGGACATTGCACTGAAATGTTACTTGTTTTAAGACATTTTGTAATTGTTACTGAATTAAAAACAGGTACTTGAATGTCTGAGTCAAGTTTTAAGGAGGAATCCAGGATTATCATCATCATCCTCATCACCATTAATTTATATAGCGCCACTAATTCCGCAGCGCTGTACAGAGAATTCACTGACATCAGTCCCTGCCCCCCCCCCCCCCCCCACACACACACACACACACACACACACACACACACACACACACACACAATGCGTTAAAGTTAGGCACTGCTCTTTTCCTCCTAGTAAAATCCTGGGACAACAGGACCTGGAGAAAAGTGTAAGCTCCTGTGTTTAGATGGGATCTGCGGGTGCTTAACTTTGAAACAATAGCAAAGTTGTAATTTATAATTTCAGCTTTTTGAGGTTGGCTCATCTTGTATGAGGAATAGTATTGCTATCTCTGTGGTCAAAAAACAAAAACAAACTTTGTGCTGAACTTTGTGCTGATACTAATAAGACAGAAACATAACCGAGATGGGGGGACAACTGTCTCCCTGTGCAGGAGAAGTGGAAACGAACATCTAAGGCATATTGTAACCCATATTATTACTCAGAACTTCCATAAACTTTGTTGAATAACATTTTTTGAAATCCGTCCCATATCACTCTTATTTCCTCTCTCCCAACATGCATTCGAGCAGAACTTGGAACTCTGCTGAGCTATTTGAAAGAAAAAAAAAAAAAATCATTTAGGATTTTTCTAACAGCTCTTTAAGGTTTGAATGTAGATGTGTGGGAAATACGTGTTTATAGTGGTAATAACAGAGCACACAGAGTGCCAGTGACAGGGCACCTGTGTCTTTAAATCCAGCAGCACATGTAACCTAGGAACGAAATGAATCGCCTGCATTTAGCTTACTAAATATGAGGTATTTGGAAAGAAGGGAGTGGGCGGATGTATAAACACACGCCAAGGAAACTCATTCTTCACGTGTTTGTGTTTTTATTTTTTCTGATGCCGCTTAGCTCCTTGGTTAGAGCAGTGCGAGGGTAATAGATGAAGCTGGGTTTATTCAGAGGTGACTCTCCCCTTACCCTGTACCCAATTAGCAGCTCCCCCATTTTTTTTTTTTTTCCCTCTGAGCCTTTCAATTACAAGCAATCATATCTGATGTAATGAGAACTGCTCTAAGCCACTTAATGAGAAGTATACTGGAGATTGGCCTGCAAAGCCTAATTGCTGCTATTATGTATCCGCAATTCCATTTCAGAACATTTTATATCACTTCTGTCCATCATATTGGAGTCAGACTTGTTCCTCTCTTCAGAGAGCACTGTGGTTAGTGTGCCCACACACGGTAAAGCCAGTTATTGTGGGGACCGGAACTATATTCAGATTATTGGTAGGAATGGGTGACATTACTGAGATAGGGGGCACTTTGAGGTTACATTCGGATGGTAATCTTACAACAGACTACTGTATGTGTGTGTAGGAGATGGGTGCACTTTAATTATTTGTTTGGTAGATGATCCTGCACTAAGATGAGCCACTGACAGTTGCCCTTTTGAACCCCCTATATTTATTACAAATGTGTTTGGCATGGAACAAACAAGACTGAGCAGTAGATGGTACCTAGTGCTTCTCCATAATTTTAAGCCAGTGATGGACAACCTTAAACACTTCGGGGGCCGCATTGTGCGGCCCTCTAACCTACAAAAGGGCCGCACATTACCCGTTATCGCAGTATTGAGTTCAAACAATGCATTTAATAACGTACCAGCAGGCATTCAAACAACTGTCACAAGCTAAAGCAAACGCATCTGACGGTAAAGCCGGGGGCGGCCTGTTGCCCATCACTGATTTTAAGGTATTGTCTATCATGAGAAATGATTTGGGTATTGTAAGAGACAGTAGATATGTGCTGGTCATTGAAGACTTTAACGTAAACCTGTACATTATCTATCAGATTTTGCCAGTTTTATTTTAAGAGAATCTGTCACTTTTGAGTAAATCAATCTTTATAAAGAGCCTATTACACTATGTCTGTATAATAGAAGCTTTCTACCTATTATATATATATATATATATATATATATATATATATATATATATATATATATATATATATATATATATATATATATATATATCTATATATCTATCTATCTATCTATCCCCGGACTCTAGACTGCTCTATGCTCGCTCCTGGGTGGCTTTATAAAAGGCACTCGGGACTGTGTATAGATCAGTATGTAGCCTGACTTGACTCATATACAGTGGGTTTATTTTTACAAATTTAAGCTGTAAACAGCCCTATGTCAATAGTTTTACTAGAAGTTTTCCAATTCTCTTGTTGTCCCTGTTATGTTGCTGCATACTTACCTGAAGATTAGAGGCCAGCAATTACTGACATGTGTTTTCCTTAACAGATCGAGACTGAACGTTGGAAATCGGCTGATGATATTTCCCGTGCCTGCTGCTCTCCCAGAGAAGCCACCTGGAACAGGTCAGTAGATCCATAACCAAACCATTCCTCCTCTTAGCTGCTAGAACAGGTTGGCTGCATGTTTCTTCAATAGGATTACTGACAGGGAGTCTGCTGCGTGGAAGGAAAGGACTGCCTTCCAATCATAACTTTATTCGAGATATCATCTTTTCTGACGAGCTGAAACTTTGTGGGTAGATGTACAGAATGCTCTCAGCAGCTAAGTGCTACCAGTCAACTAAAAGTAATTCAAAGTCTTTTCCAAAGTATGAACAAGACGAGTAAGCAGAAGTCTCCGTTACATACAATTGCAAATATTTGTTAAGCTATCAGCTACTTTAAAAGCGCGTCCACTTATAGGATGGTCCTTTCTTTAAACAGTGAAAGTACCCACAGTGGGTCATATATATAGATATAGATGGATATATAGCGATAGATAGACATAGAATTGAGTACAAAACCGTGGCTGCTTGTGTCATGATGTGACAAGAAAGGCAGTAGGCCACAGACTGAGAGTTGGATCATGCGCAGAGCAGGATCTCCCTATTGCTCAAATTAGTGATGTCAAGCTCCTGTCAAACTAATGCTGAAAGATTGGTCTCAAATGCACATCAGTAGTATTAGTATTCGTAGTATTATCCTTAATTTTCAATTCACAAAGAAACGTCCATTCTGTCCAGAGCCAGTTAATCAACCAGTATACTTTTGGACTGTGGGCGGGAACCCACATGCACATGGGGAGAACATAGAAACTCCTCAGTGCACTAATTGTAATCATACCCATGGTCCCAGCGCTGTGAGGCTAGCCATGGTGGAGAGCCACTATGCCTCCTCTGTATGAAACAAAGGTCATAAATGAAACTTGTTTTTATATGTATTCTGATGAATGTTTAAACATTTTGTGAATTTTTGTTGACAGGAGCCCTTTAATTATATTGGGTGTCCTGTATAATAGTATTTGTTACACCAGTGAATACTGATCATTAGGACATGTTCGTCTTTCCATAATCCCCCTGGGACTTGAGGAGAGGTGAGAAAACACAAGGCGCTTTGTCAATTATTAAGACACGCTCTAGTTTTTATTGGGCTTACATGCCCATCAAATTAACCAGCATTTCAGCTCATAAAACAGACATCATGTATCAGCCTGTATGATTGACTGTTCTGTACCAATGAATACTTTGTTTATGAATACCTCTTATCAGGCAAGTAGCTGCAAAAATTAGGTTCATCTTTGCGAAACACCACCTTTAACACTTGTGTGTTAAACGGTACTCACTGGCGCATTTTAACATTAACACCCAATACACTTTCTTCATGTCAATCATTCCTGTGTGTTTGCACATAGGACGTTGGTGTTACTAGTAGCAAAACAGGAACATATTCTGGATTATAGGTAGCAAGACAGGAACATATTCTGGATTATAGGTAGCAAGACAGGAACATATTCTGGATTATAGGTAGCAAGACAGGAACATATTCTGGATTATAGGTAGCAAGACAGGAACATATTCTGGATTATAGGTAGCAAGACGGGAACATATTCTGGATTATAGGTAGCAAGACCAGGAACATATTCTGGATTATAGGTAGCAAGACAGGAACATATTCTGGATTATAGGTAGCAAGACAGGAACATATTCTGGATTATAGGTAGCAAGACCAGGAACATATTCTGGATTATAGGTAGCAAGACGGGAACATATTCTGGATTATAGGTAGCAAGACGGGAACATATTCTGGATTATAGGTAGCAAGACGGGAACGTATTCTGGATTATAGGTAGCAAGACCAGGAACATATTCTGGATTATAGGTAGCAAGACAGGAACATATTCTGGATTATAGGTAGCAAGACAGGAACATATTCTGGATTATAGGTAGCAAGAACAGGAACATATTCTGGATTATAGGTAGCAAGACGGGAACATATTCTGGATTATAGGTAGCAAGACTGGAACGTATTCTGGGTTATAGGTAGCAAGACGGGAACGTATTCTGGATTATAGGTAGCAAGACGGGAACGTATTCTGGATTTTAGTTGACCGTTTAATTTTAGTTTTCCTAAATTTCTCTGATTTCATAAGATCTTTATGCTCTCTACTAATATCAGTTGTTCGGCCACCACGTCGGCAACATTTTTACTTGTTGGGGACCTAAGAAAATATGATTGGAGCCTAATATTGGTTCCTTGGGTTTACGTGGCTCAATCCCATAAACCGAGCACTGTTGTTATTAATGTTGAACCACTTTAGCCAAATATATTAAAACCATAAGGAAAATCCCTAAAAAAAGTATTTCTACACAGTCAAAAAAAGATTCCAGTTACTGGGGATCTAAAGCTGTATTTGCCCTTTTGTAGTGGATGAAATTATTAAATATTCTTGGTAAAAATATCTTTAAGTTGCTCTACCTTCTGGATGTTACTAGAGCCCTAGTTCTCTGCGTTGCTTCTCCCAGCCTTGGTGTTGCAAGTAGGGATTGGGTGTGAGGCGAATGGAATAGACTTGCTATTTGCTAACAGACAAGCCCCGGTTGCATGGATTAGCCTGCGTTGGGAATCAGCGGGTCAGTAAGATGCAGGTGCTAGCGCAGCTTTTAGTTCTCCTTAATAGACGCACATATTAAAGGAACTGAAACAAAAAAAAATTGATGAAACTGTTCCTTTTAAACCTCAAACTTCACTCTTGCTTTTTTTTTTGCAGATTGGAAGCTGGCATGTTGTTGTTTAAAGTGATGTTTACTTTGCTATATAGTCAGCAAGCGAAAGCATTCACATAAGTGTTCTATAAAAATGTGTAAAGATGGGGAAGTCCATTTGTCTTAGAGACTTGGGACTAGGGATGAACCTTCTGAGACAGGAAGTGTAGAAGTCTGGAGCCAGATGACAGGTGGGCTACAACCGTACTACAACCGTATAAAGTAAAAAAAAACAAAAAACTGTTTTGTCTGGTGTGTTGTCTAGTTGCTTCTCACAGCGTCCAAACTGTTAAATGTCATGAAACCTGACTCACAAGCAGCAGAGATTAAGATCTGACTTAGGTGCACTTGCTGGGTGTGATGAGATGCCCATGCAGTATAAAATTTCCTATGGAATGTTTTTGGGTGGATCCTAAGAGCCTTCAGTGAAGTCAGTTTCCGTGTTTCTGGGCTGAAGTAGGATTGCAAAGACATCTTTTCTGAGCAGCAGGAAATGCCATGAGATATTCGATCCTTGACGTCTCCTGCATGATCTATGTTTTGCTTGCTGTCCCAAAATTAAAAATTAGCGTGACACTTTGAAAATGAATGCAGTTAACTTGTGCCATAATTATTTGGAAGGCTGAAAAAGGAAAATTTTTGGCAACAAATGTTATGGAACGAAGTCTGAAAGATGAGATCACACAACAGTGATTATTAAAATGATTCCTGGGTAAAAAGTGCAACTCGACCCACACAAAAACTGATTATTTTAATATTTGATATAAATGATCTACAATGTCTTTGAAAGCATTTATACAATTATAAGTCAGCACATATTATCATTTATTTTTAGCATTTATTTGCTGGGTGATAATAAATCCATCTAGTTTGATGTCTCTCTCATTCCCCTGCTGTGAGTTGACAGATCATATCTTTAAAAAGATTCTCTGATATAGGAGGGGGAATTCAGTAGCTACGAAGTGTCTCAGACACTTTGTGGCGGAGATTTTAACAGACATCTCCCCTCATTTGTCCTCGCGCCCCAAAGAAATTGAACAAACTCCTGAAATCCAGAATAGTACCATTTATTGGATCTTCTTTCCCATTTCAGTGCAGCTTATAACATTACACCAAATCTCCTTGGTACAGATGAGAACTGGGACTGCCGCATTTCACAGTCTGAGGAGAGAAATGTAGAGAACTTCACAGACGTGCTAGTCTGGGGGAAGTGAATTGTGCAAACCTCTCCATTAAGGTGGTTGATTGTGAAACTCCATTACATGTATAGGAATTATGTGGAAAGATTAGGATTTTCTGGATAAGGGGTTTTCCCATAGTTTGGTCTATAACTAAACTTTTTTATAAAGTGCATTCATCCTCCTCATTAAATTGTTTCTCACAGAGACTGTAGGAGAAGGTATTTGTGGACCATGTCTGATCTATAAATGAGCAGTTTTTCCCCCTGTTTCTTTTTGGGGGGGGGGGGGGGGGGGGGGGGGGGTGGGGGGGGGGATTTTCTGCATAAATGTTTTCCATATAAATAATCCTGAACCTGTATATTTAATTTTCTAGAAAACAGTTAAATGCATATTCTGCTGATGAATCTGCGAATGACTGACTGCAAGGCCCTATTAATATCACAGACGTTTATATTTTATAATCTTGTAGAACCACCTTTAGCAGCATTAATTGGACATATTCATTGTCTGTATGAGTTCATCAGTCCCTTGCATCGTATTTTAGGATTTTTGTCCCACTCCTTCTTCCAACACTGCTTCAATTATTTGATGTTTGAGGGCATTAATTTATACATGGCTCTTTTAAGGTCCCGTCACCGCCTTACAATTGGGACGGGGTCTGGGCTTTGACTTGGGATTCCCAAAATCTTAATTATTTTACTTTTAGCCATTCAATTGTAGATTTGCTTATTGTCCCATTGTAAAATCCAGACAGATGGCCTCACCCTCTCCTCTTGAACACTCTGGTATAAGAAAACGGTAGTGTCGGTGATCGCAAGGTGTCTAGGCCCCGCGGCTGCAAAACATCCCCAAATAATCCCAGATTGACAGTTAGTTAGTACAAGGTTGTGGTACTTCACTGTGTTTGTTTTGTACCAGACATGGCGTTGTGTATTAAGACCAAATAACTCCACTTTGTTCTCCTCCATCCAGTACTGGATTGGCAACACAAGGCTCAATTACCATACCTTACTAATACGGAGGCAGTAAAACAGTGTTTCTTAAAATGATTAGGTATTGTTTTTAGTTAATTGCTTTTGAGTTCTCGGAGTTACTTGTCACAGACTAGAATGATGACATTTCAAGATGTGATGAGCAGTAACTGATATGTCCGGATATATTTAAACATCAGGAAAGAGGGTGTGCGTCTTTTTCACATGACTGTGTATTACACTCTCGTTGTCCTATGTCAGAGCAGGGATGCATCCAAGGTTAGCAACTGTGCTTCCTGTCGTTGTGACTATTGTGGATAAACGGACGACTGACGGTGAGTTACTAGCAATAAAGCTGTGTTCCAAGTGCTGCCTGTCATATGCTGATAGAAGACCAGCAATGGTATTACACATAGCTCTTAATATTTAAAAACCCCAAAGTGGGACAAAATAAGTTGTTCTGGCCAAACTCTCCCGACAATTGGGCATTTTTGGTCAAACTCCACCCACTTTCCCATGAAGCCCCACCCCTTTGCTCCCCAGGACAGTTGGGAGGTATGATTACAGCTCAGTGTACAATGTAACACTCTAGGCTCATCAGTGTCTTAGCAGTTGTGCTGTAGTCGTCTTGGTTGTGGTAGTTGCATGAAAGAACACATTTTACCGCCTTTCATACGAGAATAGAATAGTATGAATGGTAACACAAGTAGTTGAATTAGATAGTAATTGGAGAAATTAACATGCTTGGGATCTTGCCATATTGCGTTAGTTAAATATCACAGGGCTGGAAGTTCCGGATGTCTGACGACACACTAGGTGTAAGAGGTTGAACACACAATATTCTATAGATAGTGTGAATTATAGTAGGCCTGGTTCACTGTGAATTAGTTATATTATTCCATTGACTAAAGGAAGTTCTAATATTATATTCTTCTTTTAATACATTGTTTTTATGCAACAATGTTAAGCTGGACATGTCTTCCCTACAGGTTCTGTTTATACTTATTGATGTCTGTGAATCTTATACAGTACAGATAATTTCAGTGGACATAAGCACTGAAATGTACACTAATCTGTTAAACATCAATATTTTTTAGCCTTGATAAAGCTGATTAGCGAAACGCGCGTTGGCGTTTCTTAGCTCAGTGTTCCAAACTGTTCTATTAATATTTAACGCTCCTACCACTCTCCCCTACCTATGATGTACAAATTATTCTTTTTAGATATATAGGGCATTCAGGGAGAAACATTGTGGGTCATTTAGCGTTCTAAATCTTAGGGTCTCCACGCAATTCTCTGAGTTTGTCTATTAGACATACATTGTTTTCATACCAGACTTCTAGAGACATATTTATTATTAGAGTCAGCACGACATGATATAGGATAGATCAGAGATTTACTATACAAGCTACCACCAGGGGGACTGTTTTGAAATGTTTACAGGCATCTCTTCAAAGATATTCTTTATTGTTTGAGACAATCTAGGAGATACATTGACAATTAGGGGATCTTTTTGATAGGTTATTCACTATCTTAATATCGATATCATCTACCTATATTGGTCTTTTGGTTTGGTGTGCCAAATATTCCTTAAAGTAGGAACGCCTTTACCACTTACCCCTATCCCTTGCTGGTTAGACCATTTATTGGAGATATTTAGGGCATACAGGGATATACTTTCTGGTTCATCCAGCGCTCAACCTGAATGTCTTTACTTCTCTCCCAGAGTTTGCCTTACGTTTTAGAGTTTGCCTTTTTATTATAGCCTTTCAGAGATACATCTATTATTTGAGTCCTCATCACATGACATATTAGCTAGTCATTATTATAGCCTCCACCAAGGGGATTCCTCTGATTTATATAGGCATTTTTTCAGATTCCATTTATTGCTTGAGACAACCTAGGAGTCATAATTGCTAATAGGGAATCCTTTTTATAGTGGAATCTACTATCTATACACTAACCAATATATTATAATAGCGATATCCTCTATTCAGAGTTTATTATCTATTATAGGACCACTGAGCTAAGTTTGCAGTGGATCTGCAATTTTAACAATTATTGTTTTTGTTTTTGGTTTTTAATATTTCGCCAGCTTTTGGGTTTAGGATGAAATGTTTATTCACAATTTTAAGGTATATCAATAAAAATTTATTTTATTTTAAGCCATCGTCTCTGAGTGCCGCTCAGTCACCTGCTTTCCTTCTCTTTGATATTTCAAACATCAATATTTATAAGCTTTGAGTTGGATGTGTAAACTTTCTTTCATTTAGAAATGTGTTTTACACCAGTTTCCTTGCACCAGTGTAACACACAGGAGTTGGCTGAGATGCAATTGCACAGGGCAGCTGTTTATGTTTGAGCGTTCTGATTGGCTACAGATTGTTCTGGCTCCACCCCCTTCATCTCCTGCACATCTGTGTGTAGACAGTTTTGAAGAATGAAGAACAATAGTCTGATCCTAAGCAAAAGCACCTTAAAAAAAACAATTTACATCTATTAAAAATGATGTTGGCTGACATTTCCTAATTTTATTTCATGCAATTCAAAAACCTGAAACTTCAGCACTTTTGCTGCAACTGAAGTTCATCACCTAGCATCTGGTTGGGAAACGTTTACTAATCGGCGATGTGGGTCTATGCATACTTTAATCTTTATTTTCACTTTAGTTACACTAAACTTGCCTGAACGCATAAAGCAGTAAATGCAGTGGGTTAATTATAACCTATAACTGTTCAGCTGACGCACAAAGCAGTGCACAGCCGCAATGATCCGTCATCTGTCAAATGTTAAACAATACTCTCCTGTCCCATGTGGAGAGCATTTCTACTGACGGATAGAGGTAATTTTATTGGTCTAGATGTGATGTGCTTAAAGTTTCATGTCTGGCAGGGACATCTTTCAGACTGCTGGTAAAGGGCTTGGAGGTTTTTTTTTGCCTTCTCAGAAAAATGTAGGGTAGACAGACATTTTTAACTGGTAATATAATTTGACCAAGCTTAAATGCAGAAGTCTAGACATATAATTTCATACTGTTTTCTGCTTGTGGAATCTCATGTTGCTAAACCTTTGTATGCCTTTTCTCCTGTACTCTGTGTCGTTTTTCTAAATCTAGAGCCGTAAGCAATTTGCATGATTTTCACCTAATAATACTGATTGTTCCAGCATTAGACACAAATTCTATTCCGGTAGAGACCAATGTTAGATGAATTCCAAAGAGTGTTTGCTCTTAATTCATTACTATATATTTGTTTGACTGCTTCACTATTACACATTTTTGTTTTTAAAGGGATTTTCTGCACTCCAGCCTAGCATTTGTTGGGTTTTTGTTTTTTGTTATTTCCGGACCCTAGTACATCAGTGAGACTTTCCTCTATGGGATCCCAGCAATTGGCTTCAGAGCAGAGTGTTGGTACTTGCTGTTAATTGCAACCTCTATTGGTAAGCATAGGCTGGAAATGATGTCTGGCTCCTTATTGAACTGCTGCTGCTCTTTTCCAATCAAAAGCCAGTTTTGAAAGTCCCCCTTTGTGGTGAATGTTCAGGTGTTTTAACCAATTCTTTATTTCTGTAAACTACAACTGTTTTGCCCGGACCTCAGCAACAAATCCAGAACAAAATGAAAGGTAATACAGAGGGCACTTTTCCCTCTTCAGCTGCTCACCCCTAGTACTCTCTGATTATGCTGGGCGATCGGCAGCTCGGCTGCTGCACTCTCTGACCGTGCTGGGCGATCGGCAGCTCGGCTGCTGCACTCCCTGACTGCGCTGGGCGATCCGCAGCTCGGCTGCTGCACTCTCTGACCGCCCTGGGCGATCCGCAGCTGGGCTGCTGCACTCTCTGACCGCCCTGGGCGATCCGCAGCTGGGCTGCTGCACTCTCTGACCGCCCTGGGCGATCCGCAGCTGGGCTGCTGCACTCTCTGACCGCCCTGGGCGATCCGCAGCTGGGCTGCTGCACTCTCTGACCGCCCTGGGCGATCGGCAGCTCGGCTGCTGCACTCTCTGACCGTGCTGGGCGATCGGCAGCTCGGCTGCTGCACTCCCTGACCGCGCTGGGCGATCCACAGCTCGGCTGCTGCACTCTCTGACCGCCCTGGGCGATCCGCAGCTCGGCTGCTGCACTCTCTGACCGCCCTGGGCGATCCGCAGCTCGGCTGCTGCACTCTCTGACCGCCCTGGGCGATCCGCAGCTCGGCTGCTGCACTCTCTGACCGCCCTGGGCGATCCGCAGCTCGGCTGCTGCACTCTCTGACCGCGCTGGGCGATCCGCAGCTCGGCTGCTGCACTCTCTGACCGCCCTGGGCGATCCGCAGCTCGGCTGCTGCACTCTCTGACCGCCCTGGGCGATCCGCAGCTCGGCTGCTGCACTCTCTGACCGCCCTGGGCGATCCGCAGCTCGGCTGCTGCACTCTCTGACCGCCCTGGGCGATCCGCAGCTCGGCTGCTGCACTCTCTGACCGCCCTGGGCGATCCGCAGCTCGGCTGCTGCACTCTCTGACCGCCCTGGGCGATCCGCAGCTCGGCTGCTGCACTCTCTGACCGCCCTGGGCGATCCGCGGCTGGGCTGCTGCACTCTCTGACCGCCCTGGGCGATCCGCGGCTGGGCTGCTGCACTCTCTGACCGCCCTGGGCGATCCGCGGCTGGGCTGCTGCACTCTCTGACCGCCCTGGGCGATCCGCGGCTGGGCTGCTGCACTCTCTGACCGCCCTGGGCGATCCGCGGCTGGGCTGCTGCACTCTCTGACCGCCCTGGGCGATCCGCGGCTGGGCTGCTGCACTCTCTGACCGCGCTGGGCGATCCGCGGCTCGGCTGCTGCACTCTCTGACCGCGCTGGGCGATCCGCGGCTCGGCTGCTGCACTCTCTGACCGCGCTGGGCGATCCGCGGCTCGGCTGCTGCACTCTCTGACCGCCCTGGGCGATCCGCGGCTCGGCTGCTGCACTCTCTGACCGCCCTGGGCGATGCTCGGCTGCTGCACTCTCTGACCGCCCTGGGCGATGCTCGGCTGCTGCACTCTCTGACCGCCCTGGGCGATCATAAGGCTCGGCTGCTGCACTCTCTGACCGCCCTGGGCGATCATAAGGCTCGGCTGCTGCACTCTCTGACCGCCCTGGGCGATCATAAGGCTCGGCTGCTGCACTCTCTGACCGCCCTGGGCGATCATAAGGCTCGGCTGCTGCACTCTCTGACCGCCCTGGGCGATCATAAGGCTCGGCTGCTGCACTCTCTGACCGCCCTGGGCGATCATAAGGCTCGGCTGCTGCACTCTCTGACCGCCCTGGGCGATCCGCGGCTCGGCTGCTGCACTCTCTGACCGCGCTGGGCGATCCGCGGCTCGGCTGCTGCACTCTGACCGCGCTGGGCGATCCGCGGCTCGGCTGCTGCACTCTGACTGCGCTGGGCGATCCGCGGCTCGGCTGCTGCACTCTGACCGCGCTGGGCGATCCGCGGCTCGGCTGCTGCACTCTGACCGCGCTGGGCGATCCGCGGCTCGGCTGCTGCACTCTGACCGCGCTGGGCGATCCGCGGCTCGGCTGCTGCACTCTGACCGCGCTGGGCGATCCGCGGCTCGGCTGCTGCACTCTCTGACCGCGCTGGGCGATCCGCGGCTCGGCTGCTGCACTCTCTGACCGCGCTGGGCGATCCGCGGCTCGGCTGCTGCACTCTCTGACCGCGCTGGGCGATCCGCGGCTCGGCTGCTGCACTCTCTGACCGCGCTGGGCGATCCGCGGCTCGGCTGCTGCACTCTCTGACCGCGCTGGGCGATCCGCGGCTCGGCTGCTGCACTCTCTGACCGCGCTGGGCGATCCGCGGCTCGGCTGCTGCACTCTCTGACCGCCCTGGGCGATCCGCGGCTCGGCTGCTGCACTCTCTGACCATATTTACCATACAGCGTGCAACAGCAACATGCAGTCATTGCGCCCCACCAGCAGGAAGTGACAGACTGATACTTCCTGTTAGTAGAACCTGATAATTATTTTACTGTGCATTGCGTGTTGAATATGATTAAACAGCTTCAACACTGCAAGGCATTTCCCATCAAACTTTTTATTTCCCAAAATAATCCTTGATCCAATATGTCTATTTTGTAAATAGAAGTCCCTGATTAACTTGCTTAGTGGGTTACCCTCTAGCAGAGTGATTTTAATGTTACTTGCAGCTGAAGACTACTCTTGAGCTGTAGGAGGTTCGAATATAGTCCTCTGGAAACGTCTTGCTCCCACTCCTGCATTACTTTCCTGATGGCAGCATTTTTATTTTATTTATTTAGTTTTAAAGTCACGCTCATAAATAGATTTTCACTCTATGGATTTCAGACCCGGTGATGTCCACAGATGACATGCTTTGGGGGCAAGATCTGTGCAGAGTACTGATTACAGTCCGCCTTTCTACTAAAAAGTATTCAGTAGCAGACAGTGGTTTGGAAAGTTAGAAGTGATAATATGGAAGTTGTAGTGGGAATGAAAATGAATGGACATTTATAGATTTACAATGAAGGCAGCAGGAGAAGTGGCTGTATGGCATACCACCGTATACACCCCCACTTCCACCACTGGTTGCAGGTAGTGTTAGATACACTCTGCCTGGTAAGGGCATGTACATGGGTCATGCACTAGATATGATTGTTTCTACGGTCCCCGTACCCACTGTTTTTTTTGTTTGTTTTATTAGCTTTCCATTCTGTTGCCTTTTGTATGCCACCTTGTTTGGGGTTTTTCTTTTTTTATTTTATCACCGCTAAACGCACAGTGTCCTATAAATGGCATTTTAAACAGCTAGTAACAAACAAAAATCAAATGTGTTTTAGTTAGGCCATGGATCCTATAAGTTACAAATGTGGACTTATCTTTACTGTTAGTGAATATGCTGTTTGAGACATATTAGGCATAGGAATAAGCTATCCTGATGTAAACTCCAGCGCTTGCTAAT
The DNA here is from genome assembly GCF_038048845.1 of Mixophyes fleayi. Lineage (NCBI taxonomy): Eukaryota > Metazoa > Chordata > Amphibia > Anura > Limnodynastidae > Mixophyes > Mixophyes fleayi. The sequence goes on along the minus strand of NC_134403.1, from coordinate 58,987,968 downwards.
CTGCAGCTATTAATAATGTTGGAGGAAGGCATTTAGACTGACTTCCAGGCAAGTTTAAACTACTACTCCTCGTCTGCCATACGTACAGATTGTACACGTGGAGATGGCACACTACTCTGAGCATTACCCCATGAGACATATGAGAAAGGGCAATTAAGTAATTAAGCAAAGCAGGTGTCTGCAAGGAACCAATCACACCTCACTGTACAACAAAGACAAACTAAAATACCACCTAGCAATCTAAGCTTCACAAAGTAATATGCAGATTGTAGCGGAGTCTTCAGAAAGTTATGTCTTATAACGGGGTAGGCACAAGTGTTTCTAATTGGATGTGGGCATGGTGCAGCATGAGCTGTAGAATTATTCACCACCTGTGCCCATGGCACTGCCATTCCAAACTGTTGACTTTACCCACGTGTTTTTAATACTTTGAAGAATGGAGCGGTGTCTCATGCTGCCAAGTCTGTTTTCCCACTCTTGTGTATCTTCTGGGCAGCTTTGTAGATGAAATGGGAAGATTATGCCTTTATCCTGCATGTTGGCCACAATTGTACATTGTTCTGTGGAATTCATTACGTCACACAATCTGACTGTGGCATCTCGCATCACTTGCAGCGGAAGAATCCTAAAACGTAAAAAATAATGTTTGCAAGACTAAGACTTTGAATTGACAGATTCAACCTTTATTCTCAGGAGGTCATTTTTTCACTCATTAATAAAATAATAATGTGTTGCTTTCTGTGCTAGAATAACTTGCAAATTTTAATTTATTTGTTTTATTGTTAATTGTATGCAATTGAAATTGTGTTGTTGTATAGTTTTACTTTACATTGTTAGAAAATATGAAGCTGGTATGCTGTAATGAAGCAGTTAAAAAACACAATACGAAAAAATAGTGTTTCCTCCAATAGCTGATTAGACTTTAAACACATATATAGTTTAGTTCAGTGCTGAACCTCTCAAGATTATGAGCCTGCTGTCATAATCTACCTAACCCTCCCCACCACCACCACCAGAGTGGTTATACCAGTCCTATGCAACCAGGCTGAATCTCCAAGCTATTACACTATGAGAGGGTGATCACACATTAAGAGAGAAGGAAAATATAAGACAGACAAAAAGAGCGGCATACCACTGTAACGTTAACTCTGGAAGCAGACTTAATTAATAAAGCCTTACTAGAGAATAAATCCTATAAAAGGATATAATAATATATTCATATCTAGTTCATACTTACCAACTTTTATAACCTCTCCTGCGGGGGATTGAGAAGGGGAGGGTAGCCAGCACGTGCAGGAGGGGGTGGGGGGGCGCAGTGAGGCGATCGCATCACTGGAGCATTTTGGGAGAGTAGGCAAGCATGATCTAGATGTTTCCATAAAAGGACACACAAAATAGTTCACTTTAATGTTTTATGGTTTTATGAAAATGTTTATTGATTCACCTTTTTAATGAATGCCTTCTGTGCTTTGCTAGAGCTGTCTCCTAATCTGTGGGATCTAGAGCTGGCTACAGAAATTGCATCCATCTGTCAGCTACCACCAAGAAATGGGTTTGAAGAGATGATACAATGGACAAAAGAGGGGAAACTGTGGACGTTTCCCATCGATAACGAAATTGGTGAGTGTAAATCACTATATAAATGTTATTACCATGCTCTGTAATACTATGAGAAAAGTTAGGAAGACTTTTGAGCTACTCCCTATTATATTAATATAGATTATAAAAATGATACTACTTCTGTAGAATTTCCTGTAGCTCCTTGGTCTTCATCCATCAAACCTCATGCCTGTTAATCTTTATGATACCACTGGTTTCTACATACATGCTGGGTGAAATAAGTAGTGTCATGGTGGCTTGGTTAGGAGTGTAGGATGTGCCGCATTGTATACACAGATAGTATGCAACTTAACAGCCAAAATAAAAGTAGAATAAAAACAATAGATTTTATTTAAAGATCAGATTCTGTAATAAAAATATATTTCTAGCATGACTGATACCCTTTAACCCATTGAATATTCACAGGCCAAGTACTAAGATGCAATTTTATACAATTTCCCCTGTGTGGGGTTCATTAGTGTAGGGTAGGTGTAATTGTGCATTTGCATGGCTGTCTTGTTCTTTCGTTGCTGGTCTTATAGATTTTCTCCAGCAATGTAGTGAGGGCTAAACTACAGGTTCCAGTGATTGATGGCTGGCGAAAGACCGTTTAATTGTATATGATGATTGAAAGATGATAGGTAATAAAGGTATATCTTAGAATGGAATTATGCTAGGTGTGTATAAAAGGGGAGAATTAAGTGTAAATGTAATGGGTTAGGTTAATCGAATAATAAAAACAAACTATGTTGTATCGTGAGTGAATGAGCAAGCTGTGTAAGAGAATAATTGATAGTATCGGTAGAAGGTAGATGGAGATGGTAGACCGTGTATAGAGGGTATGAGGTTAGCAGGTGGTGGACATGATTAGGATATCAATGGGAAGGAAGATAACAGGAAGATTGAGTAAAATGTTATATATAAAATAATTGGAATATATAATCGTTGCAAAACCTATATGAGTAAATATAAATAGATCATTTTTATAGAAAAATAATTATTAATGTATCTGGCATCTATACTAAATAGTTGCATAATAGTAGCAATACAAACAAGAGCGGTAAATGGAATATTCTTAAGTCTATGGGTTTGAGACCATAGAAAATATATGTCAGCATAGGTATGTAGTGCAAACTTTGTGCTATAGTAGATCCAGATTGTAGACTGTTTGGTATGAGAGGTCAGCCGGCGGTGGGAACAGGTGTTAGACAAAACGGGTGAATGTTAAACCACATGTAATAATAAGTTAATAACAAAAAAATCTTAAAGTGAAAATGTATATAATGAAACAATGACTAGAGAAACGGGTTACAGGTAACTGTAAAATGGCAAGGAATTTGAAAGAGGAATAAAATTAGTAAATAATAAAAGTAAATGAAATCAAAAGACAGGAAAAGCAAGTGATACAAACTTATGATGCAGCTGAAAACCTTAGGCGCGTTTCGCCACGTGAGACTTCCTCGGTGTGCTATGTTACAGAACGGCTTCCACTACAGAATAATCTAGAAGCCGTCTGTTTAAAATGACACTCTTTCTGAATGGCATTCCCATTATCCACTTTAAGTTAATGACATTGACTGAACAAACCCTTTTATTAAGCTGAGGTTGTTGGCTTGTTTAGAAATGCCTCTAAATGTAGTTTTAAGATGGAAATGCCTTGATAAAGCACCGCACACGTGGATAACTTTGATTCTGGTGTGTGGCTGAGTCATAGCGTGCAAGAGTCCCTTGTCTCTACATTCCCAGGACGTTGCCCTAGAAGATTGTCCTGCACACCATCATGCTGTATGCCGTGTAGACTGTTACTAGAAAGATAAGCAAGACTAGAAAATTATAGAGAACACGGCAATCATCAGGAATGTGTGTGTGTGTGGCTGTTTATTACTTCCATTCTCTTAGAGCAGCAGGGAACATTCAGGGTATAAAGCTTGTTCTAGGTGAGTGGTCCACATCCAATTACCAACATGTCAGAAGGCTCATTTGCAGGCTGTGCCAATTGGTTCTCAAGGGCTCAGAGAAAGGCAGAGCCTGGGGAGCATCTTGGTAGGAGACAGCTTGGCAAACAAGAGAGGATAATATGACGTAAAAGTTCCCAGCAAGTGACAACAATACAATAAATTAAAGTAACAAGAATTATTTGTGGAAAGAAAATCTTTCAAAGCCAATAAACACTTGTTTTACTTTCATTGGGAACACTGAAGAGAAAATCTGTCCACCATTGGAGTTTTATATTATTCTATGCTTGCTTATAATCACACCAGCCTGGTGTACGGCTCTACACAAGGGCAAGAAAAGCTGCCGCTTGTTGCGTTTACAGGATGAAAGCTTTAAAATCTTGATGTGCTGGAGAATTGCAAGCTGTGGGTAGAGCAGGCTGTCAGCACAGAATGCATTTCATGCTGGTTCTGAGACGCAGATTGTCCTTCCTCGAGCCCTGTAAATATGGTGGTGTAGAACAGTCACATAGTTAAAGGGCAACTAAAATGGTGCATGGCATATATCTCATAACTTACCCGGAAAGATTAAAAGATCTTAATATGTATAGTTTGGAGAAGGGAAAGGGGGGACATGATAGAAACTTTAAAATATATCAAGGATGTTAAGGTACAGCAGGGAAACATTCTTCAAAGGAAGATAAGTACTAGAACACGAGGACATGCACTGACACTGGAGGGAAGTAGGTTCAGAGGAAATATTACTTCACAGAAAGGGTAGTGGATAAGGGGAATAACCTCCTATCAGAGGTGGTAGAGGCTAATACAGTAGAGCAATTTAAACATGCTTGGGATAGACATAAGGTTATACTTACAAAGAACCAATGATCAAATAGGGTTTAAGGTCACCATAGGTATAAAAAGTGGCTCTTGTATGCCGTCTGTGTTTCCATGTTTTGTTTCCATGTGCTTGTTACGATGTGTGACAGTCATCACTTTAGGTTTTATACGCATTTTTAAATGCAATGCGAAATTCTTTTTTTTTTTTAAGACCCATTCTTGTAAAGGTGGGATTTGGGTACTTACCGATCGTGCATGTAGCTTTAAATATGATATGTCCGTCCATGTACACATACTTCATGCCTGTAGACCTGTAGAGATAGATATATAGAATATATATGTATGTATGTATATGTGTGTATATATATATATATATATATATATATATATATATCTATATATCTATGTATATCTATATCTATATCTATGTATATCTATATCTATATCTATGTATGGATGGACACACACACGCGGAGTTAGGCTAAATCCATAATTTTTTTTACTGTAGCAAGGAACTTGGCTAATCCAGGAATCGCCCTGACTCACATGTCACATGTTTGGATGTCTGTGTATTAAAAGTCTTTGGTATTACATGCATTTGTTTTAAGGACAAAATCTCCTCACAGGATAAAATAATGGTTATATGTTTATGGAATGACATAACTTTCTGAAAACCGTTAAGGGAAGTATCACAAATTTTACAGTTTTTTTTAAACATTTTGTTTCCCCCAGATAATGTTTATAACTTAGGAAAATATTTACTCGACTATAGTACATAATAGCCAAATATGTCCCAAGGAAACCATATAAAATTGACTTTATTAAAAATATAAGTTTTATTCCCAGTGAAACAGACGCAGCACAAAAATGTGAATAGTGTGGTCTTATCTTTGTTGGTCCTCCTGCTGTCAAGGAATCCATAATATACAGTTTTATTACATAAAAAGTAAGCACTCAGCTGTTTTCGTAGACAGTACTGAGCAGTTTCAAATTGACTTCTGTCAACCTCCATCTTAATTCCAGGTTGTAATACACTTGGGCAATGTGGCAGGACCTAGTAGACATTCCTCTGATAAACAACCAATCAAAATAAACTCTGTCACATCATTGAGTGTTTCTGTTGGTCTTGGAAGATACGTGATTCCCATCTCTGATCTCTAAGCACTTCTTTAGAATGTGGGTCATATAACAACATTGTTGTTTTATGTATTACGCTCTTACATGGTTTCAGGCTCCTCTTTAATATAAATACATACCCACAAAAAGTTGTGTCTCACATGCTTTCTGGTTCCTCTCTAATACATATCCACATAAAATCCTGATTTCTGTAGCCAGGAAAGAGCTTCACATCTTGGGACATTTTAAGTCCCATCACAACCAACTCAAGCATTGCTCTGATTTGTAAATCAGGAGTATGTAAATACTGTTTATATGATTCGTGGCAGACCAGGACTCCTCTATTCTGTCTGACATTTCTGATGTTGGTATTTTCATTATTTTACAAGTTATATTTGCACAATGTTTACACTGTGTTGCAGGTCTTGATGAGGAGCAGAAGGTGGAGTTTCATGAGCACGTATTTCTGGACAAGTACTTGGAAGACTTTCCAAAGCAAGGGCCGATCCGACATTTTATGGAGCTGGTAATTTGTGGCCTGTCTAAAAACCCATACTTTACTGTACAACAGAAGAAGGATCACATAGATTGGTACAAGGATTACTTTCACCAAAAAGAGGATCTGTTGAGAGAATGTGAAGTCTACCTCAACTGAGAATTAGCCATGTTCTCATTCCGCTCAACATTCTTTAACAGAACTGTGGACACTTGGAACATAAAAGTACTTTACATCTGAGTTATGTTCAATAATATGTCAGAAGTCAAAATGTACTTTGTTTAATAAAACCCATATTTGGAATAACCTCCAGGTCATTTCTATAATTTGTATGTTTGTACCTAAAAATAAAATAAAAAAATAACTGGATGGGGTGGGGGGGTATCCCACTTTATAGCTTCTCGATTCCCCGTTATTAGGACAAGGTACAGTTATTCACATTGGCGGGTGTGACAGATATGGGCATGACCTATTTTGGTGTGTAAATAATTTGGCAGTTTTTCTATGGCTCAGTAGAGTATGGTTAAATCTTTAGCAAGACATGATATAAAATCAAATTTAGATGGATCACTGCAGGTGGGTCTGTTCTTAGGATGGATACCTGTTTTTCTACCTATGTATGAGATACTAAAAATAATTAAAGTGACCCAAATGTGTACTGCAAGTGTTAAGATTACACTGTCCTGGTTTCACAGAGCTGGGGTTGTTGTACAATGGGTTCTGAAGAAATTATACCAACTCTGAGTGTTCTATTATGTTATGTATTAAGCACCAACATTCCGCTGTACAATGGGGAGATAAAGCTACAGTACAGGATTACAATACAGAACAGAATTTGCGGCAGAAGGAATGAGGGCCCTGATCGTGAGAGCTCGCATAACACAAGGGAGTGATACAGGAGGTGGAAGTACATGTTTGGAACAATGGACCAGCCACACAGACACAAATGCTTTGGGATCTAATTAGAGAATATGCTAGATTGTGGGATAGTATAGAGTTTAGTACGACCACTATGATGGGTGAAAACAGTTGTTGGGAATAATGATATGCTTCCTTGAAAAGATTAGATTTTGGGTCTGCTTAAGACACTACTTTTTGTTTTTATATTTTCTCAAAAATCTCAACACCCTGAGTTCAGATGTACATACATTGCTAGTGGCACTAAGTAAGTGTTTGATTGTAGAAAGTTCGCTGCTCTGTTTGTCTTCTTAGACCAGATTATTAAATTAACAAAATCCTTTAGGCAAACCTACATTGATTTATTCTAAAATTAAAAAGTATACAGTCAGGACCATCTTAACAACATTATGGGCCCCCGGGCAAAGCCGTGCACCGGGGCCCCTACATATATATAGATAGATATAGATGTATAGAGATACAGATATAGATGTACTTGCTCAGTGACCCTTGAAGGGTTTTTTTGCAGGATTATTTATTCTAATTAAGAGCCCTGCCTATGGGGACCCCTTGCCCATGGGGCCCCCGGGCACCTGCCCATCGTGCCCAATGGAAAGATGGCCCTGTATACAGTTACCATCTGCAGGAGTTGTGTTGTATACCTTCTACCTTGTACAGGCCACCCTGTAATAAGGGACAGATTATGGAAGCCCAATTTAAATGTTCTGTTGCTGGAGAGAACATTGACCAAATATTTTTTATAATTTTTTTTTAACTCTTTATTTTCAAACTGAATCATGAGCGCAATACAACATGACATTCCAGTGGGGAAAACACATGACAAATATAATTTGCAGTTGCTACAACACTGCATTGGGCAGTATTCCTGCTCTGTCATTTTTTTTACTTTACCAGCAAATTAGAATATCTACTTATCATACTGCATCACCAGTCCATAGGTTTAATGGTCGTATTGCGGCACAGGAGAATTTCCCCCTCCATTGCAGCTCCCCCAACACATCAACAATACAGACAACCATATCTTGTTTACATATGTTCAATTCAAAAGCAGTTCATTCTGTGGATGCATTTGCATAAAGGACCTAGGGCTAGATTTACTAAGCTGCAGGTTTGAAAAAGTGGGGATGTTGCCTATAGCAACCAATCAGATTCTAGCTATCATTTTGTAGAAGGTACTTAATAAATGAAAGCTAGAATCTGATTGGTTGCTATAGGCAACATCCCCACTTTTTCAAACCCGCAGCTTAGTAAATATAGCCCCTAGTGTATTCTAGATCAAGTATTGCTGTTCTTGGAGCTGCCTATTTAAATATGACCAATTTAATGCTGTACTTAGTATTTTAGTCTGTTTAATTAAAAATACCAAGGTCCTGGTAAGTATACTTGGGAGTAAATTTATCAAACTGCGGCTTTGAAAAAGTGGAGATGTTGCCTATAGCAACCAGTCAGATTCTAGCTGTCGTAGAATGTACGAAATAAATAACTAGAATCTGATTGGTTGCTGTAGGCAACATCTCCACTTTTTCAAGCCTGTGGAAATAAATTTACCCCCTGGCTTAAAATGTGTGAAGTCTGCAGAGACACTTGCTGTAAAGGTGGATTTTTTTTTTCTTCACTCTGGCCCTGATAGAAGCCCAGAATAGCATTGGCAGCTCAACATGATTTTCTTTGCTGACATTCTCGCTGTTTATGATAATCTCAAACATTATAGTTGACCAATCTCTCCCTCTTCTCTTTCTTTTTGGCACCATTTTGTTGTTTAGTAAATCTATAACTAGTAAAATCAACCCAGACTAACGTCTGTCTATATACACTATATGAACAAAAGTATTTGGCCACACCTGTTAATTATTGAATTGAGGTGTTTCAATCAGACCTGTTGCCAGAGGTGCATAAAATCAAGCATCTAGCCATACAGTCTTCATTTGTAAACATTTGTAATACAAAATGGCGTCGTTCTGAAGAGCTCAGTTACTTCAAACGTGGTCCTGTGATAGGATGCCATAAATAAAACAGTTTGTGAAATTTCATCCCTGCTGGATATTCCACAGTCAACTTAAAGTGAAATTATTAGAAAGTGGAAGCGTTTAGGAACAACAGCAACTCAGCCATGAAGCGGAAGAACACGTAAAATCACAGAGCGGGGTCAATGACTGCTAAAGGCGCATTATGCGGAAGAGTCACCAACACCAACGACTTCAGGCATGGTACTGTGATAGGATGCAAAATTTCTTCCCTGCTGTAAGTGATATTATTTGAAAGTGGAAGTGATTAGGAACAACAGCAACTCAGCTCTCAAGTGGAAGACCAAGTAAAATCAGAGTGGGTTCAATGACCTCTAAGGTGCTTTGTGCGTAAAAGTCGCCAACGCACTGCTGATTCTATAGCTGAAGAGTTCCAAACTTCCACTGGAATTAATGTAAGCACAAAAACTGCGGCGGGAGCTTAATGGAATGGGTTTCCATGGCTGAGCAGCTGCATGCAAGCTTCACATCACCAAGTCCAATGCCAAGCATTGGATGGAGAGGGGAAAGGATACCGATAATGGACTGCGGAGCAGAGTAAACGTGCTCTGTGGAGTGACGAATCGCACTTCTCTGGCAATCAGATGGGCGAGACTTGGTTTGGTGGATGCCTGACTGCATTATTCCAACTGTGAAGTTTAATGGAGAAGGGATAATGGTATGGGACTCTTTCAGGGTGTGGGCTAGGCCCCTTATCTCTGTGAAGGACAATCTTAATGCTTCAGGATACCAAGTCATTTTGGACAATGCTATGCTTCCAACTTTGTGGCAGCCATGATTCAAATTCCGAGAGGAGTCAATACTGACAGTCTGATTGTCGTCACTTAACTTGCCGACAGTGAGATTGCTGGCCTTAAGGGGGCTATGCGAGCACCTGGTGCCAAGATAAGGTACAAATGCTAAAATAAAATCAGTCTTGCTGTCAGCAAGTTAAGTGACGACTATCGGATTGCCAGTATTGACTCCTATTTCTGGATCATTAGAGGTTGCAAACAAACCTCTAATGATCCAGAGATTACCACGAAAACCACCTGGGAGTGCCTCAGAATCCAACACCAAAGGAAATAGGAATATCTCTCCTAGAACCAGAATGGACAATACTCACGACAGATTCCAGTTCCACAGGCCCAAATGGCCACAGGGAGAAATGAGAGAGAGAACATAGAAATGTTCTTGAAATAAGGGTAGTCTGGAATGAATTCAACATTTTCATCTTTTCTTACAAGGCAATAATCTAAGAACTAAGGATATTGACAACAACAGGGGGCCTGATTCATTAGTGATCTTATCTGCCTTTTTTTGCTTATCTTAAGCAAATCCACTCTGTGCATGCTCAGAAAAGGGAGATAAGAAGCAAAATCCACTGCGTAAGTGAAGAATGTCTTAAGTTAAGATGAAAATCCATCTTAACTTCACTCTTATCTCCCCGTTTCTTCTTAAAAATAGGCATCTTAGCTTTTGCACAAGATAAGATCACTAATGAATGGCCCAGGATGTTCATCACTTTCATAAACCATTGAGGGACCAGGAGCAACATTATGATGGCAGAAATAACAGTCATGTCTTGGGCAGAGGAAAATCTCAGGGCTTTCTCGACACTCCACGTTGTGGGCAAGTAAAATGTCAAAGCAGATTATCTCAGCCAAAACAAAGTACATTCATGAGAGTGAACTCTGCATTATGAAATCTTCTAATTCCTGACAAACAATTTTGGTACAGGAAAAGAGGGGACAGTCGCACTGTCAGTCCCGTGGACTTCCCAGTTATGGTATGTCTTTCCTCTTTTTCCCCTCATTGTTTGCACCCTAAGAATAGAAGACAGAAGTCTTGATAATTCTTCCATTGCGCTCGTAGCACCCATGGTTTGCAGTAGTGTAGGAGATGCATCTGGAATAACCTTGGCCGCCACTTCTTCAGCCAGATCTTCATTTCAAGGCTGAGTGTTTCACCCAGATCGAAGGGGGTTAGCTTTGATGGCGTTCCTGCAGGTAAGGAAGAAGAATTCTTCCGTGGTCTATTGTAAGATTTGTAAGAAGTTTATCATGTCGTGCGACCCATCTTTCGCCAACATTTCACATATTTTTGATGAGGACCTTGGCAAAGGTCTCACTTTCTTAACTATTAAGGTACAAGTTTCTGTACTTGGTGTCTTTTTGTATAGTAGATTGACCACTGAAGACCTTATCAAGTTTTTTTTTTTCTAGTAGTGAAGAGGATTTGTCCCAATATCAAAGTCTTTGTAGAACCCCGGGACCTCAACTTTTTGTTCTCAACATGTTGATGTCTGATCCCCTTTGAGCCATTGCAAGAGGTTTCCCTTAGGTGGCTCACACTGAAGGTCGTGTTTTGGCAATAGCCTCTAGTCACAGAGTTAGGGAACTGCAGTCATAATGGTGCAAAGAACCTTTTTTTTTTGGATATATATGGATAAGGTAGTGCTGTGGAGCAATCCAGGTTTCTTGTCTAAAGTAGTGTTCTCCTTCCATGTTAATTAAACAATTACATTTTTCCTGTCCACTTATAATGTAAAGGAAGTTACCCACATCAGACTTGGTCAGTGCAATCTCTATGTATCTATCCAGAACAATTGAATAGAGGAACTCAGAACAACTCTTTGTGAGTCCGACAGGAGCTCAGAAAGGGTATGATCCATCCAAACAGATCTCAAATTGTTTGTTTTAATTTTTTTATTATACGGGCATAAAAGAGATACAGACATAAGATGCCAGAAATAGTGAAGAATCCCTCAACTAGAGCAGTAGCTACCTCTTAGGCACAGGCTTCAACAGCGGATCTCTACAAAGCTGCAGGGTGGACGTCTATTCATCCCTTTACCATGCATAATCTTCTGCTTGTGATCATCTACTGTTGCACGTCTGGGAGATAAATTCTTCATACAGCTACTCCATAAATTCTTGAATTATAGCCCTCCCTATTGTTATTGCTTGAATACATTCCATTGTTAAGGCTGCCATTGAGGATTGAAGAGGAAAGAAAGGAATTATAATTGCAGTTAATTTCTTTTCCTCTAAATACTCCATGGCAGCCTAATATTCCCACTACTTATTGAGCCTCTGTGAAGATTCACAACACTTGCTCCAGCTGACAGTTGTCAGAAAACAGTTCACAATGACAGCTACAAACGTCTTCTCTCAATTCCTGTAATCAGCACTCTGCTAATAACAGCAATCCAGTCCCCTCACCTGGACTACTGCACAGATTTCTATACTCTGCAGTCAGCCCTTCAGGGAAAAGGTCAAGTCAATCAGAACATTTACCTCACCTGTTTGTAGCCTTTATAAAGTTCCTCACCGCTATCAAACCTTTGCAGTAGTAGTTTTTTTTGTATTTCTCTGCTTGTGCTTTGATGAAGAATTGTTTTGTTTGACTGTACATCACGATCCCACTTTCTACAATCCATTGACTTCTGCGTGTGCTTCACATGCCGTCCTCTCAGAAGTAAGTGGCTTGGCCAGACGTGGTGTGTCTCTGATAGCTGCAGCCAAAGTGGTTCTTTCCTGGGGACTGCCAGCACTGTGACAGCCTCCAGTGCTTGTACTTATTGAGGCTATGATACATTACGTGTAGTGATTGTGTGTACACTACTTTATTTCTACTTTATTGAGCCTATGTTGCTTGTACTTATTGAATTTACGATACTTAAACTTATTGTGCCCACACTACCTTACTCTTACTTGTTGAGCCTATACTTCTTATCTTCTGATTATTGAGCCTACTGTCCTACTTACTGATGTAACTTGTTTATTTTAAACCTGCCACATGGCAATCTAAGGCTTTGGTGCAGCTTTTATGGCACATTTTTCTCTATGTTTGTCTAACTAAACAGGCTCTATTAGTGTACTTAATGAGCCTATGTACAGCGTAGGGTATGGGAGGTAAACTAACAAACATAATGTATAAGAAATACATTATAAAATTGTAAAATAAAACTAGATAAATATATTAATATTTTTACATACCAGTGTGAGAAATGTATTGCAAAATGAGACAGTGTAATCCTATATGCAACCAGTAACCCACAAATGCATGTTTATAAATTTATATGAAAGCGTTTCCTCTGGTTAGAACTAAATATATATTTCAATGCACATTTCTGCAATCTGAAGTAAACAGCAATGGCTAAACAAAACCATGTTTTCCCCTCCATGCCTGCATACATGCTTCCATTATTCAGATATCCAAACATATGGTAAAGTACATGTCAAAGAATGTGTAATGCAATTATTGAGCACACTTCATAAGGGGATAATGGCATTTTAAACTATCACAGCATTCAATCTGTTTAAAATCATTTTGCAGAGTGAAAAGACAAGGGAATAGTCATGTCATGTTTTAAGAATGTAATATGAGTAGCACTGTTACAGATCTGTGGGTCAAATTAAATGCCCTGAAGTCTGGTGTTCACTAAGGAAGTGGAAAACAGCAGTGTCACAGTGTGCCCAGTGCACATAGGATCCGGCAGGGACACATAGGTTATTAGAGCAACGTGGCTGCAATTGTGGAGGGGCTGCAGTCTACACTGACAGAAGGGAAGGGGTGGGCTGAGGGAAGGCTTACCTAGTGTAGCACAGAGTGGGCACAACATCTGTGTAGGGGCCAGCTTGCACCTCCGACATGCCAGGTCTGGCAGATCTCCACCCCAGCTGGTAAAAGGTGACCTCGTTGCCTATCCAATATCCTCCATAAGGCACTATACCCAAAATAAGTTTCTCCCCGAGAGATGGTTACATGGAGGGTCAGTAATTAATTATTAATGGAAGCTGCCCCATGTCATATAGTCTATTACTCTGCCCTCTGAGAGTAGAGCGGGAGCCTTTGGAGGGTTGACCTGGCATTGCGTGTGCTCCTTCCTCATAGTGGATGCACCCCCTACAGTGCACCACTGTTTCCAATGTGTGCATAATCGGAGCAGCACGGTGGCTAAGTGGTTAGCACTTCTGCCTCACAGCACTGGAGAGTCATGAGTTCAATTCCCGACCATGACCTTATCTGTGTGGAGAGTTTGTATGTTCTCCCAGTGTTTGCGTGGGTTTCCTCCGGGTGCTCCGGTTTCCTCCCACACTCCAAAAACATACTAGTAGGTTAATCGGCTGCTATTAAAATTGACCCTAGTCTCTATTTCTCTCTCTCTGTCTGTGTGTCTATGTTAGTGAATTTAAACTGTAAGCTCCAATGGAGCAGGGACTGAAGTGAATGAGTTCTCTGTACAGCGCTGCGGAATCTGTGGCACTATATAAATAAATGATGATGATAATGCAGAATTTAAATTTGAACAAAACTGAACTGAAAGAGTTGCTCAGTAGGAAATGGACAGTGGCGGTAGCCCACCAACAGTGATCTCTCTCTCTCTCAAGGAAGACCCCCATACACGCAGGGATTTGCGTGTATGCTTCGGCAGAATCAATCTATTACTATATAGTGTGATTTACAAGGGACACACTGTGTGGTATAGCGACATCTCCAGTTCATCTGAACAGCTCAGCATTGTTTAATAGCTAAACACTGTGTATGTTGCAGAGCAGTCATGCCTCCCATCTGTTACCATGTAAACTGATGCATGACCTTTTCCACTTGTCTTCACTTTTATCTAGTTACCGTGGTTACTGTGGCAGGCAGTTGAAGGGGTCAGTCATAGAGAGGTACAACTTATTTATACCGAATATTGTGTTTTATTCTGAAAATGCAGAAATTGTATGGAGTGATCACAACAATGTGCTTAAGGAAGCATGTTCTAGGAACCTGAGTACGGTGGAAAAGATGTTTTGGCCATATTAATACACATCCATCTGCATCTTCTCCACTTCTACGCAGACAGGTCAGGTAGAACTTTACTAAATAGTGATAAACCTACACAATACCCCCCTCCCCCTTCAAAACAAATGCAAAAAAGAAATCCTAAACTAGCAATGTTAAACTTCAAATCCCTCTAGCTGAATGCTGCAAAAATATATTTAGTATTGGTGCATTTTTATAATCTGTGCTGTTTTGAAGGAAAGAGAATGTACAGTGACTGCAGCTGGACACTGTCCTTTAAGTTCTGCGCAACAATGCGTTGTTATTACTGGAACCTACTACACAGGCAACTCCTGAGACAGACAAGACAATATAACAAAGTTGCGGTGTGCTGGAATTTTAGGGGTCTATTTAAGACACTTTGCAATTTCAACCAGTTAATCACCATCTCTTTTCACAGCGATAATAGATCAAGTAACGGAGATATGTATTAATCTACTAATTATCGCAGTGTCAAAAGAGTATACTTACGGGTTCTCTCTGGTGTATTCACTGCGCACGTGCAGCCTTTAGGCAGGAAAGGGAGAGGTAGGATTTTACTATAGGTAGGAGCTGCTAATACTATTAGCAATCTGAAACAAGATGGGATAAGCTAAGATTTTTGCAGCTTGTTAAATTGCCCCAGTTCGCCATCCCCATAAAGAACTATGGGGTTAGTGTTACTGACCGTTACTTTGGTTAATGCAGGCGATATCTTATTGTGTAACCTATATAGGTTGTATAACCTATTGTAATGGTTTGCAGTGGGTCTGAGGCTAGCGCTTTCCCTGGGGACGATGACAAATGATCATATATATATATATAATGTGTGTGTGTGTGTGTGTAACAGAGGGTTATTTGCCACACTCTCCTGCATAGGGACAGGTGAATTCAGGTGCGTCTGCATGTAAAGATTGAACACACAGGTGGAGGATGGGGCCTATTGAAGTAAATAGACCACAGTGAGGGGTTTAGTTTAAAACCTGTATTTAAGGCAGGTGAACTGTGTCTAGCTAAAGCGAGGGTCGCCTGGTGTCATCCTGACAAAAGTGTGCTGTGCTATTTGTGACGTAAACAATAAAAAGTACCATTTTTCCAGGAAGAAGTTGTTTGTGTCATCTGCCCGGTGTCAGTATCACACACAAACAAATGTATCTGGTTAGAGTTTACATGTATCTGACAGTGCTTTCTGGATGTTTCACAGCTTCACTCACTACCACAAAAAGATTTACACCAACATACGTTCTAGTAATGAGCTCAACTCACTTTCCCTTGTCCATGAGATCAGAGCTTCACAGAAACATTTTACACTGTAGTTAGTCAGGAAAAGTTATGAAGAATGTTTTCGACTGTCTCATGGTCAGAAATGTGTAATTTCAAATATATATATATATTTTTTTTTAATTAAAAAAGTAATAAAAGAAACACAAATGGAAAAGTCAAATAGCCGTGCATTTAGGAGGCTAGTAGTGGGAGTGGCAGGGAATTATTATTTAATTAAAGTATGAGGAAACATATCTGCTAGAAAGCGTGATGAAACCACGCAATAGGGTCCAAGAGGAAGAGTAGATAGTGTATTATTCTATAAAGGAATTTCCATCTGCTTGGGATAAACCCAAGTAAGTAAAAATAATCAAGAACAGGACATAGTGTGAATTTTCACAAATATTTGGAAGAGGAATATAAACAAAGTCCCAACTAGTTATAATCTGCCTTCAATATCAATTTTTTGCTGCATATCATGTGCTACAAACAGGGAAAACAAGATCAAAGAAGATATAAATTGCCATGCCAAAATAGATAATCTAGAAACTCCTACACAGTATATGGAGCATTAGTATATTGAAAAGGGCACTTACAACTATTACAGGTATGTATCTATAGTCCAGATTTCTTTGGTTTTCTACATTGTTGTCTATAGTTTGTAGCACAATGCCTAATATATCAAATTGCATTTAAAAATGCAGTACAAACTCTGGGTGACCATGGTGGTATCTATGGCATGAATACTGAACAGCAGCACATATTTACTTTTTCTGGTTTTTGAACGATATGGATTACAAGTTCCACACCAAAAGAAGATATAGTACTTTACTTAGTGGGAGATGGAACAGAGCCACTCTTTATTAACAATCTTCTAATAGAAGCCACTCCCATCTACCTTCTTTCCTTCTCCAGTTCCATTTGCCAGATACAGATACAACACCTACTCCGGTCAAAACCATCCTTCAGTTTCTTGCTGGTTGTCCTGGAGAAGCAGCCAGAAGAACTGTACAGTGTTGCTACCTTCTGCTTGGTGCATCAGGTACTGTCTGCAATTTAAAAAGTAAAGGAATTAGGTGGGGGGAACCATTGTAAGAAATGTTAAGTTAGTGGGAAGTTAGTAAAGAGCTGAGCTAGCCTTTAACGGCTGATTTTCTGGAGGAAAACGGTAAAAATATATAAATAAGCTTATATGTGTATTTTGAAAAGAATAAAGTAAACCACATGGATTATCCGGAAGGTTCTATTTAGTACAAGTTGATAGTTTAGTGTATACAGTATATACTACAAATTTCCATATAGAGCTGAATCCCAAAAGGAGGCTTCAGTGGCCTGGGTCCACTTGGGTGAACAAATTGTGGCTTACATTGCAAATAATGTGTTATCATTTGATGAAGGTCGGATGTACCTGGATAAGGTAGCAAAAACTGAAAATCACCGTTTTAACCAGACAAGTTCTGGAACTTGAGCATCTATCTCAGACCCGTAACTAGACATTATAGTGCCCTGGACCAAAAAGCACTGGCCACTGATGCTCACTTACCTGTTCTTGGTGCTGCTGCTAGTGTCTTAAGCTCAGATCCTGGAAGGTTGGGGCCCTGTTTGGAAAAGAGACAATTACTATTCACCTCCTGAAAAGCCAAGCAGTGAGTGAACAATCTAATCCTCCCTCCCCCCTACCTGTCAGTAACATTGTTTGTTTACTAAACAGGTCTCCGCCTACCCAATCAGCTCCAAAATGTAAATAATAGCATTAACATTTACTAAATATACCCCTGGTGCTGAAATAACTAAATTTTAAGAATTAATCAACAGAAAGCTGGCAAGTAAATATGCCTTTCCCCCATACAGAATATTGTATTAATAGCACTCACTTTTAATAATTAGGCCTCCTAGGCCAACTAACCAGTCTGACATTAAATTAATAGTGTTTACATTAATAAATAAGCCTCCTTCCTCCCAACCAGACCTAACATGAAATTAATAGGATTACAAATTTCTCCCAAAATTTAGTAAAGAATATTATTGCCAATAAATGTATCACCAACTTTTGAATATATTACTCACTTATTTTTTTATAATTATATTTATGTTTCATTGTTATAGATGGGTGCTGCACTGTGACAGCACCGTTGCTACTAGATAAATGACTCGGACACAGATAGCATGGCAAATAAATACTGAAGTTTATAATAGGGAACACTGGAGAAATATTACGTGGATGGCTGTATGTTCACAGTGATTGGATGAAGGCTAACAGGTTACCGTTAACAACATGGAACGTTACTATCCAATCTGATTGACCACTTGTATTAGGAAATCAGTGTGGACAAAATGCTCTGGAAAAGGCAGTGGTCCTTAAAACAGGCAGTAGATAAGTAAACTGTTTACTATCTTCTGCAAGTTGATGGTATCATTGGAACACTGCTGGACTGATTGTGACATTGTAAATGAAAGCATGAATTGTATACTGGACACCATGTCAACAGAGACTACTTGATTACTTTAATAAAACAAAATAAACATAGAGAGATAAACATAGAAGATAGGAACAGAAGATGCACACACAAAATTCTTAGTGCTATGATAAGGGATGATCTGGATATTGTGGCTATTACAGAGTCATGGTACAATGAAAATCATGACTGGGACATAGCTATATCGGGATATTCTTTAGGAACGACAGAGTGGGAAGAATCGGAGGAGGGTTAGCAATGTATGTGGAAAAAAGCATAAAGACTACTTCAATACAAAGTATTGAAGAAAAATCTGAGGCCATTTGGGTGACCATAGAAACGGGGGACAAGGCTATTCTTCGTACTGGGGTGATTTATAGACCATCAGGTCAGGAACTTATTGCAGGACATCAATAAAATGGCTTTAAAAGGCGAGGTAATAATCATGGGAGACTTTACCTGATGTGAAGTGGAAGGAGTGTTCTGCAAGTTCCACCAGAAGTAGGGACATTCTGAATTCCTGGCAGGGAGCATCCCTCAAGCAAATGGTGAGGGAGCCCAGGGCCATCTTTTCCATTGGGCACGATGGGCAGCTGTCCGGGGGCCCCACGGGCAAGGGGGCCTCATAGGCAGAGCTCTTAATGAGAATAAATAATCCTGCAAAAGAAAAAAACCTGCAAAAAAAACCTTCAAGGGTCACTGAGCAAGTACATCTATCTATCTCTATCTCTATATATCTATATCTGTATCTGTATACATCTATATATCTATATCTATATCTATATCTAGGGGCCCTGGTGCACTGCTTTGCCCGGGGGCCCATAATGTTGTTAAGATGGCCCTGAGGGAGCCCACTCGCAAAGACGCAATATTAGACTTAATTCTTACAAATGGTGACAAAATATCTGATGTAAATGTGGGTGAGAACCTAGGACCCAGCGACCATCAAGCAGTATGGTTTAGTATAAAGACAGAGACTGACTCATACCACACAAAAACAAAGGTGTTAGAATTTAGGAAGGCTGACTTTGTAGAGATGGGAAAATGTGTAAGTGACTCTGGCAGAGTGGGAGAACTTGAAAGGAGTGCAGGAGAGGTGGGAAAAATTAAAAAGTGCAATACTTAAAGCAACAGACATTTGTATCAAAAGGGTTAAGAAAAGGAAAAGGAAGCCAGTGTGGTTTGCAAAAGAAGCAGCAAGTATTGTGAAAGAAAAAAAGATGGCCTTTAGGAAATATAATCAGACTCAGAATATTGAAGACAAAGAGGTGAATCTTGTTAGACAGTAGGAGGCTAAGAGGGTAATCAGATGTGTA
The DNA here is from genome assembly GCF_038048845.1 of Mixophyes fleayi. Classification (NCBI taxonomy): domain Eukaryota; kingdom Metazoa; phylum Chordata; class Amphibia; order Anura; family Limnodynastidae; genus Mixophyes; species Mixophyes fleayi. Next base: position 58,968,213 of record NC_134403.1, on the reverse strand, counting down.
AAGGCACAAGCTGAAGAGAATATGGCCCAGTCAGTAGGTAAAGGGGGCAAAACTTTGTTTCGGTATATAAGTGAAAGAAGAAAAACAAAAGGAGGAATAATAATACTAAAGACAGAGAGTGAGAGTCTTGTTGAGGGAGACAAGGTAATAGCAGATTATCTTAATAATTATTTTTGCTCAGTGTTCACTACAGAAAGAGCGGGGAAGGGGTCACAGTTAAGTTGCAAGAATACTCATAAAAATGAGGTAGATACACGTACATTTACAGAGGAGAAGGTCCTAACAGAGCTCTCAAAACTGAAAGTGGATAAATCAATGGGACCAGATGGGATACATCCAAGTATATTAAAAGAGCTTAAAGGGGTGTTGTTAACAACATTAACAGAATTTCTCAATCAGTCACTAGCTACAGGAGTAATTCCGGAGGACTGGAAAAGAGCAAATGTAGTCCCACTGCACAAAAGTGGAAGCAAGGAAGACAAACAAATCGTATTGACTTTTTTGACTGGGTGACTAAAGTAATAGATCAAAGGGAGGGGGAGTATATGTAGCTTATCTAGACTTTAGTAAGGCTTTGACACTGTCCCACATTGCAGACTGATAAATAAGCTCAAAAGCTTGGAATGGATTCTAAAATGGTTGAATGGAAAAGATTTTGGTTGCAAGATAGATAATAGAGAGTTATAATAAATGGAGTACATCCACAGGAGGGAAAGGTTACCAGTGGAGTACCCCAAGGATCTGTACTTGGACCAGTGCTTTTTAATATTTTTATTGGAGACATTGCAAATGGTATTAAGGGAAAGTATGACTTTATGCAGATGACACAAAGATGCACAACCGGGTAGACACACCAGGTAAGGCAAATTATTGATGATCTAGGTAGACTAGAGGAATGGTCAAGATAGTGGCAACTACAGTTTAATGCCAAAAAATGCAAAATCATGCACTTGGGTCTCAAAAACCCAAAGGCTAAATATAGTATTCATGGCACTATAATGGAAACTACTGAGGAGGAAAGGGATCTAGGAGTCACTATTTCAGGTGACTTAAAGGCAAGTAAGCAATGTAACACAGCAATGAGGAAGGCAAGTCAGATGCTTGGTTGTATAGGGAGAGGAATCAGTAGCAGAAAGCAAGAAGTAATAATGCCACTGTATAGGTCATTGGTACGACCTCATCTAGAATACTGTGTTCAGTACTGGAGGCCATATCTCCAGAAGGATATAAATAAATTCAAAACTGTACAAAGAAGGACAACTAAAAAGGTGCAAGGCCTACAGCACAAAACTTACCCGGAATGACTAAAATAACTTAACATGTATAGTTTGGAGCAGAGAAGGGAAATGGGGGACATGATAGAAACTTTCAAATATATCAAGGATTTGAACAAGGTACATGAGGGAAACATTCTTCAAAGAAAGAGAAGTACCAGAACATGAGGACATTCACTGGTGAAACTGGAGGGAAGTAGGTTCAGAGGAAATTTGAGGAAAAACTACTCCACAGAAAGGGTAGTGGATAAGTGGAATAGCCTCCCATCAGAGGTGGTGGAGGCTAATAAAGTAGAGCAGTTTAAACAAGCTTTGGATAGACGTACGAATATCCTTATAAAGAATAGGGGATCAAATAAAGTTTAAGGTTACCATAGGTTAATAAAACAATGGGCAGACTGGATGGGCCAAGCGGTTCTTATCTGCCGTCAAATTCTATGCTTCTATGTTTAACTGGTATCCCCAGTGACCATATAGAAGTCCAATATAGAATCTATAACTAGAATATTATTGTTTAAGTAAAGAAGATTACGCGATACACTTGTAGACATAATATCTGCATTAAACTCAATTGTCATCCAGTATAATATTGGTTTTAATGGAGATGGAATTTGTCTGCTATACTGACAGCACAGAGAAATTGTGTATAAGAGCTGCACAGTGACTTTAATTACCCTTTACTATAGTGGAGCCGGTATCACTGTAGAGGGTATTATTAATGTCAGTGACAACTAATACTGCATACTGAAACGAAATACCGACCGGTTAGTTAGATCAGGAGTGATAATCATAAGTATTATATGTTACCCCAGTGATTATATCTATGTGCACCAACATATGGTCATCATCTAACTGTGGGTTATATATTATATCTGCTGACATAATTAGACAATTTGAACTATACAGTGATAATGATTCTTTGTAGTACCAAGTAAAAATGTAAATAAAACACACATGAGTTAATTGAAATAAGACTTTTAATTGGAAAAAAAACAGCATGTAATATAGTCTGAAACAGTTATGTCAAAGCATGGTGGCTCAGTGGTTAACACTTCTGGCTCACAGAGCTGGGGTAATGAGTTCAATTCCCGACCCAGGCATTTTCTGTGTGTAAATTTTATCTGTGGGTTTCCTCCCACACTCCAAAAACATACTGGTAGGTTAATTGGCTGCTGGCAAAATTATCCCTAGGGTGTGTATGTGTGTTAGAGAATTTAGACTGTAAGCTCCAATGGGGCAAGGACTGATGTGGATGACAAATATTCTCTGTACAGCCCTGCAGAATTGGTGGGGCTATATAATTAAATGGTGATGATCGCATGCACAACAATCATATCGACCAGGAAAGCATGACGAATTAACTGGCATTATCTTACATTCATGTGTAGAAAGCTTGTGGTGAAATAAGCGCTATAGAATAAAGTTTTATTTAATGTATTTTACTGTTGTGTTAATGGTTTCCTTCAAACAATGTTAAACTGTATATTGGGGTTGAGCATGAAAAGTCGACAGTCAAAATGTCGATACTGAAAATGTGCTGTACCCAGCTCTGTGGTGATATCACTAGCGCTTTTCCATGTACCTGGACGGTGGGTGTGGTAGTACTACAAGCACCAGCATGTCCATGGCTGCCAAAGCATACTGGCACTAGGGGCTCCACAAGTGCCAGCATGCCCTGACACCCAGGGCCCACTGGAACCTGTAGCACACCAAGGAAAAATGTAAATAAAACACACATGAGGTAATTAAAATAAGACTTTTAATTGAAAAAAAAAAACAAACACCCTGCACTACTCTCATTCATCCTCTTTACCTACATTCACGGTCTTCATCTGTAATAAATCCATGGATCCTTTGCAAAATAAAAAAAAAACATGATACACGATGCAAAGCTAGCTACTAAGAGCTCCCAGAGCTAAATGAGTAGGCAGTAGTTATATATATCATGAGAATTTTTCCACAGCTTGAATTCAGGGTTTCAGTTCAAGCCATGGGAAATCCCAGGGTGGAATATCCGCTACACAATGCAGCAGGACCGCAGGATAGGTTCATACAGGACTGCAGGATCAAATCACGATGGAGCTGGTAAAAGTGAGATGATCCTATAACAGCTAAAACTTTTCTTGCAGGATCCTTCTAACATGTGCAAGGTTAATATAAGGAAGGGTACTGGTCCTGTGACTGGCTGAGAGCTGGCCAGGGGATGGTAATGAGTGTAAATCTCCCCTGCTGAGATGGAGCCCAGAAGTCCCAGGGGCAGCCCACCTGGCTACATTTATAACCTTGAGTTTTTAATTCTTATATTTACAGCCAGAGAATTAATAAACTCTTTATATATGAAAGTGATAATACTGATAGAGTCCATCAGAGTCCTTAGCAACCAGTTCATAGTGACAGATGGGGGATGGTAACTCTAACCAATCCAGTCACAATGTACAACAATGAAAATCCAAATTCCTCTCCAACCCCAGCCCCCTGAACCCCCCCCCTCCTGTTATCTTCAGACCCCCTGTTCTCTCCAGCCAACTCTCCCTCCCTGTTCCTTCCAGTCCTCTCTTCTCTCCTGTTCTCTCCAGCCAACTCTCCCTCCCTGGTCTCTCCAGCCAACTCTCCTCCCCTATTTTCTCCAGCCAACTCTCCCTCTATGTTCCCTCCAGTCCTCTCTTCTCCCCTGTTCCCTCCAGCCACCTCTCCCTCCCTGGTCTCTCCAGCCAACTCTCCTCCCCTATTTTCTCCAGCCAACTCTCCCTCTATGTTTCCTCCAGTCCTCTCTTCTCTCCTGTTCTCTCCAGCCAATTCTCCCTCCCTGTTCTCTCCAACCAACTCCCCCACTGTTTTCTCCAGCAAACTCTCCCTCCATGTTCTCTTCAGCCAACTCTGCCCCCCCTATTCTCTCCAGCCAACTCTCTCTCCCTGTTCCTTCCAGTCCCCTCCGGCCTGTTCCCTCCAGTCACCTCTCCCTCCCTGGTCTCTCCAGCTAACCCCCCCCCTGTTTTCTCCAGCCAACTCTCCCTCCCTGTTCTCTCCAGCCAACTCTGCCCCCCCCCCCTGTTCTCTCCAACCAACTCTCCCCCCTGTTCCCTCCAGTCCCCTCTCCCCCCTGTTCTCTCCAGCCAATTGTCCCTCCCTGTTCTCTCCAGCCCCCACCCCATTCTCTCCAGCCAACTCGCCCTCCCTGTTCCCTCCAGTCCCTTCTCCCCCCCTGTTTTCTCCAGCCAACTCTCCCCCCTGTTCCCTCCAGTCCCCTCTCCCCCCCTGTTCTCTCCAGCCAACTGTCCCTCCCTGTTCTCTCCAGCCCCCACCCCATTCTCTCCAGCCAACTCGCCCTCCCTGTTCCCTCCAGTCCCCTCTCCCCCCCTGTTTTCTCCAGCCAACTGTCCCTCCCTGTTCTCTCCAGCCCCCCCACCCCGTTCTCTCCAGCCAACTGTTCCTCCCTGGTCTCTTCTGCCCCCCCCCCCACCTTGTTCTCTCCAGCCAATTCGGCCTCCCTGTTCCCTCCAGTCCCCTCTCCCCCCCTGTTCTCTCCAGCCAACTCTCCCTCTCTTTTCCCTCCAGTCCCCACTCCCCCCCGCTGTTCTCTCCAGCTGTGTCTTCTTGACTGCTTCCTGGCTTGTTTTCTCACCACGTACGGAAACCGTAATTTCAGAGACACTGCAAGGAGCAGGGAGAAAGACGTCCTTCCCCATTGCACTGGCTCTCTGTCACTAATGCCTGTGGCACGCACCACAATCATGTTGACCAGAAAGGTGTACTGGATATTGGGCATAGAGCAGACTGCGGCTGTGCTCCTTTTACCTTCTGCTCTGGGTGGCCGCACCACCCACTTTACAGCCTTGATCTATTGGTCTAACATCTATCTCATATCTATCTATTATATTCTGTCATCCCGCTTTTCACCAGAATATCACTGTGCTGCAGACACTGGTTGTTGTAGTATAAGTGGCAATGTGCATATAGCGGTGTAACGGGTTTTTTAGTAAGAAGACACCTGAGCTGGACTAAGCTTAGTGTCAGGTTATGTTACATTTATCTGTGAGCAAAATATTGCTCACAGAATTGCTGAAATGTGTTGCAGCCTTAACCTGTACTATGCTTAATATCTTCTCAGACAGCTCACAAGCCTGTAACTTGTCCTGTTATCTGGAAAATTGACTCATTTATCAAACCTCAAGTGCCCTTTTTGCTCAATTATATAAAGCTCCCAAAGAAAGATTAAAATCAGAAATGTTCCAATTTGTCATTTTTTTTTCTTCTTTATTAGAATTCATAAAATATTCATGCTATCATCAACCAACCATAAAGCACTTATTATTATGTTGCCAGATGGTGTCTCCAGAGAACTATAACCTACGGAAGTAAAATAATAATGAATGGACTGAAAGCTTCTTTAGTGGAAAGTGTCATTCTTGCAGTTGGGAGTATTGTGGTATTAATGGATCCGGGGGAGCCAGACACCCAGTATGTTCACAGTTCTCTGAATGTTGCACTAGTATATGTAATTATACCTTATAATGTTCATTTTCATTTAGTTTGGTTTCCTTTGCTAACTCATTTGTTTGCGTTGCTACATGATGAGGCCTGATTTAGGACTCTCATAGTTATAAATTGATAGACAAGGATCTCCATGTGACCAGACTTAAAATCCACCCTATACTTTCTTTTTGGTCCCAAATGAAGTTAAATATTTATAGGAACATATTCCAGCTTGTCCTGTTAATTTGCTTTCCTTTAAGAGTTCAAATAAATAAATATTGAACGTTACAGATTGGGTGGAAACAAGGGACTCTCCTGGAAAAATCAGGACACATTGTAGCCTTAGGCATCAACGTCTCCAGTCAAATAAAACATACATATTTGAATACAACAGCTGCTTCCTTAACACAAGGCGCACCCAGAATGACAAGGCATCTTATATCACACATTGACATCTCGTGATCCGTGTGACTACAGTAATTTTGTTCTCAAGCTGACCACAAACTCTGAGTTTGTCAGCTGCTATACTGGACAATTAGTGCATACACCCAAAACAATCTGATAATAGAACTGGTATTACTGTATTCCCCACCTTCCCATTTTGCTATAACATAAGGTGATGTACTGCCTTTGCCTTGCTGGTAGATACCTAAACTCAAAGCTTTTTACATATGTGTTTATGAATGGAATTAGTGGCTTTTTATTTAAGACAACTTGTATTTTAGGTTTTGTGGGTATCTAAATTAGTCACTCCTTGTAGTATATTCTTTAGTTTCTATGACTGACAGTAAGGGCCATTTACTGGATATGCAGAAGGACAGCACATTTAGTTTTGATTAAATAAGCCCGTTTGTCTTATGATAATGGTAAAATCGTCCCAGCACATAACACTTCATTATGCTGATTAAAAATACTGTAATCACTGTCTTAGTGTTGATGACCCCTCAATAAAACTAAACAAACCTATTAATTAATTGTATTAAAATAAAATAAACTGGTTTATTTCTTGAAGTTAAAACATATAATACTATGTCGCTGTAGAACTATTGGGATCCCTTTTGGAAATTTCTGTGAACATCATATGTGAGCTTCCTGTTCTCACAAATAGAAGTCTGCTTTCGTGTAGTACTTCTCCATCACACAGGCAAACTGAGGATTGGGAGGAAGGATTCTAATGACTGTAAGTGAATGTCGACATTATGGTAATAGCGGTCTATCAAGAATCAAATGGAGGTTACCTGTATAGATCACAAGTCGGTCTGTACCCCTCTATCAGTATAGATGCAGACCTAGCCCCTGTCTGTGAAGAACGTTATGCTGCTCTGTGAATAATGGATATACTGATATCAGTTCCTTATTCTTGAGATAAGTGAAATTAGCAATGTGTGACTGTGTTCTGCTGTCCCTAACCTTTGAATGCTGTAATAACAGTTTTCTCTTTAAAAATATAATGTATGATATTGATAAAGTCACAATGATTAAATTATAAGTCCAAATGAAAATGCTTCTTACCAACGATGTTCGGTTAAATATCTTAAATATCCTGCCTACGTCTACTTTAGTACTGTCCCTTCAATCAGTTAAACTTTACATTTATCTACTCAAAAGTCTGTTTGTGCTATCTGCTAATCAGGGACACAGCCCCCCCCCCCCCCTTTAATGCACACTTTCTTCTCCTTGAATCTCATTTAAATATCTTGTCCTGAAAACTTTTTTTTTAATCATGCTTTATATTAACATTTTTCAGTGCTTACATAAAAGATAAGAAAAAACAAACAGATGAACATTGTTGCTGTACAAGTTGCATTCATGAGGAACATTAACACCCATAGGTGGGGGGGTCCAAAACTCTCTGGCATCTGGCTCGACATCAAAATCGTAATATTTGCAAACATTCCTGACTCCCAAGTTCTTCCCCTCCCCCAGGTGCACCCAACAGCACCCTACCACCAAAATAACCCAAACAAAACCACATCATTTCGACTGCCACCTGTCAGCTTGTGGCTGACTGTAATCAAATCATTTCCCTTCAATCCAAACCATTAACAGGGTATGACATACCCACGTTAAAATATATAATACAACAGTGCTTGTTGATTAGAAGAAAAAGTTGTTAAACCAAGACCAGTGAATGTAATTAATTATTATTATTATTATTATTAATAATATAATTTATTTGTTGGGCACCACAAGATTTCCGCAGCGCCGTACACAGTGCAAACAGTAGACTATACAGGGTGAAACAGTAAAGAATAATAAACAAAAAATACCAATACGTCAGAAACTCCAGGCAGGCTAATGCAATAAAGACGGAGCAGAAAAACAGGTAAGGAGACAGGAGGGAAGAATTAATTAAATATAAGGGACATACTTAATAAAGGCCAAACATGGCAGCTACGTGCGGCTGCTTATTTTTGTTGTTACTGCGGTACCGCAACATCGCGGATTTCCATTTGCAAACCCTATGGGAAGCGAGCGGAAATCCCTGATGTTGAGTAACAGGAAGTGCTTCCGGATCCAATTTGGAGGCACTTGGTGCTTAATTGAATATGCCCCTAATGTATAAATTAGAAACCAACAATCTTCCATATAATAATTAACATAACACTTAAACTCAAGGAAAAAATAAAATAATTAAAAACTACAAACCATATATTTGATATAAAATATATATAGGTTAAAAAAGTATAGTCAGCAGTCTCTGAAATTGAATGTTAATTTCTGATTGTCAATAAATAAACGTTATAAAAAAAAGGTACATAGACACCAAGAAAACATTGCCCTATAGGAGTATATAAAGACAATAATACAAACTTAAAGTTTGTATTATTGTATTTATAAAGACAATAATAATGTGTGCAAGTAAGGGACCGCTGAGTTATTTTTTGTGACAATATACTTGATATAACTTGTTAGTTATTCCCAATCCTACAACCTATCACAAATTAATTCTGGCAATGCCATCCCAGGGAAATCCAGCCATCTATCCCATTGTCTTTTTCTTTGATTAAATATATTGTTAAACTTATTACTGAGATTAAGGATAATGTGGGGCCCTTTTGAAGATTACGGGGGCCTCCAATGCTGCCCCTGAAGTGTATCAGGTTGCCTCCTCTGCGTTAGAGGGATTGGGGTACCATATACTTAACTTATTTTCTGAACTACATCCTCCCAAGCTGGGGAAACCTCCATATCAGGTAATTGTAATGTCCAGTGTCCACGTTACAACTTATACAGACTGGAAAGTTGCAAATACCTAAAATCATGTTATAAGGAAGATGGTACTTTTCTTGAAGCTCTTGAAAATACTTAAGTACCTCTTTCTGAAATGACCCCTCTTATATACCACATGCCTCCTCCGCTCATACCTTCCTTCCTATCTGTATTTTCAAATAAAGAAGGATACAACATAGAAAAAAATGAGGAAGAGGGCATTAGGTATTGATATAGCATTTACAGCAGTAAGACACATCAAACAGTCTATATAGAACATTAGATCAAGTCTAGAAAGAGAAGTGCTTAATGTATTGAGTATTAAGGCAAAGCTATTTATTTGGTAAAATACACATACCATCGGTGCCATTTTCTCAGTGGGAAAGATGCAGCTGTGGAATATTTTAAGCCAATAGTTTTCATTTAGTAACTTTTCTGGGTTTTTGCTATAATCTTGGAGGTTTGGGGAGTGGCTTCTGGTTTCCCCAGTATTACCATACTATCTACGAATCCTATCAGGCCCTGAGTTTGCAAATCAACCACGGTATGGATTCCACCAATGGTTTTGAAAATCATCCCACAAGTTGCTGAAGTTGGTCTCATAAATAGATTGATGACTGCTAAATAACTATTTTAATTGAGACATCTCTAAGGAGTTTATTCACCGTACTAAATAATGTCATTGGAAGCCGTAAGGGAAATGTATGGAACAAATTTAATAGCTGTGGCATTAAGATAATTTTGTCCAGATTTACCCTTCCCTACTATTGAGAAAGGCAGATTAAAGTGTCTTGGATATATTTTTTTCTAACAGTGGACATTGAGGCAAGTAAACTCTTCTGCATTAGTAGAAATACTAAGCCTGAGTCATTAAGGAGAGCAAAACATAAAAAATGAGTAACTTTTTACCTGGGCAAAACCACGTTGCATTGGAGGGGGAGGTAAATTTATAATGTGGGGACAGATTTATAGTTGGGATAGGTATGTCCTAGATCAACTTTAAATTTGACTGTAAGAATAAACATGTCAAGTATTTGTGTGCTAGATGAAAAAACAGCCAGTATTTAACCTATGTGCAAAATAATAAACTAATTTGCACCGCTTGCATTGTAACCTGGTTTGTCCTGGAGCACATTTACTCCTTTTTTTTTGCCTTACTCTCCTTAATGACTCAGGTCCACTGTATCTATCCCTAAATTCTTTAAAATCCCACCAGTGTCTTTGCACTAGTTTGGTCCAATTAATAACCAATTCAGAGAATTTACAAAAAGATGATAAAATCCCCATGACAGAAGAGACTAGTGGTTGTGCAATACAAAAACAACATATAATGTTACATTTTCAGTTAATGTGTCATGCTGGAAGCCCTTACACCCTGGGAAGTCCGTATAACTACCACCATTGCTTCAATGGCCAAGGTACAAATGGTTGGGGATAGTGGTCAACCCTGAGAAGTACTGTACCTTTCTAATGCAAGCCATGCTGACAAGTATCCATATACCCTTATCTGTACTTGAGAAGCCCCATATTGCAAATTCTCTCATTTAAATGAATTTCGGTGCAAAGTTAAAAATTCTTCTATCAAATGCTTTGGGAGCATCCCAAAAACAAGAATGAGCTTATTTCTATTGTTATCACAGGGAAGCTACAGATTCATGAATAATCACTGTATATTAGTAGCTCTAGCTTTGCCTGGCATTAAACATTTGTTTCTGATTTAGGGAACACTACCACTATTGCCTCAAATATATTGTAGCAGGTGCCCTGTCTGAAAACCCTCATCAAGGCAGTGGCGGATCCAGGGGGGGGCGATCGGGGCTGTGCATTGACAGTGTGCTGCCCGGCTGCTCTGATTGTGTTTTAAACACAATCAGAGCAGCGGGACAGCACACTGCCAATGCTGAACGGACCTGCACATAGTGTGCAGCCGTCAGCAGCCTTAGAAATTAGAAAGGGGGCGGGGCCTAAATCCCCCCCCCCCCCTAAAATCGCCCCGGGTAGAGCAGTTGCCTAGATCCGCCCCTGCATCAAGGACTGATAACAGCTTTGGCAATAAGTTTTTCCCAAAAAATATCAGGTCAGTATTTTTAACAGAGTTGAAATTCAACGTCTGTTTTTCCTTGTCCCCCATGCCTCTCACATTCCACTTAATAATAATCATTATCTGGCATTGGTATCACATAACATTTATGAAAATCCTGAACGCAAAACACACTCCGAGATCCAAAATATGTAATGCTCTATTATGCAGCTGTATAATAATATAAGCACTATTTAACAGTAGCATGCATACTAAAACGTACAAAAAGAATTGATATAGTGAAGTTGTGCATGCTGTAAAAACAAACAGAATGTCAGTACAGTCATACCACAAATCCATGTACTATGACATATTTTGATATTCATCACACCAATTTTATACCATAGTTGCCTACTCTTCCGGAATGTCCAGGAGACTTCCGAATTTTTGTGAGATCTCCCAGACTCCCGAGAGAGCAGGCAAAAAAATCCAGATGTCTCCGTTGTTGAAGATGGGTGCGGCCGGGGATAAACGCGGCATCGTGGCCCCGCCCCCTGCTGCGATTGGCCAAAATTGCATAGGATTGACAGGGGCGGAGCCTAACAGCACACCACGTGTGGCCACACCCCTTCGACAGACCTCCCTCCCGGACTGCTGCCTTTAAAAGTAGGTAAGTATGTTTTATACTCCAGTAGTACTAATTACTAAACTAAACAACCCCTACCGAAACCCCACGCCACATTGACCCTGCTTATTCTAAAAACTTGGATAAATAAGCTTTGAGCCTGAACAATTAAAGTTGATTCAACCTCTTGGGGATAAGTATCCCACACTTAGTGGAGACACTAGTGGGTATATTTACTAAACTGAAGGTTTGAAAGAGTGGAGATGTTGCCTAAATCAACCAATCAGATTCTAGGGCCTGATTCATTAAGGATCTTAAATGAAGAGGTATCTTATTTCAGTCTCCTGGACAAAACCATGTTACAATGCAAGGAGTGCAAACTAGTTTTCTGTTTTGCACATAAGTTAAATGCTGACTGTTTTTTCATGTAGCACACAAATACTTGATAGCTTATTTGTACACTAAAGTTTAAAGTTGATATTTGTGTGCTACATGAAAAAACAGTCAGTATTTAACTTATGTGCAAAACAGAAAACTAGTTTGCACCCCTTGCATTGTAACATGGTTTTGTCCAGGAGACTGAAATAAGATACCTCTTCATTTAAGATCCTTAATGAATCAGGCCCCTAGTTATCATTTATTTAGTACATTCTACAAAATGACAGCTAGAATCTGATTAGTTGCTATAGGCAACATCTCCACTTTTTCAAACCCGCAGTTTAGTAAATATACCTCTAGGTGTACTATCAGCATAGCTAAACATTAGAACTAGAGATGGTCACTGACCCCCGTGTTTTGGTTTTGGATCTGGATTACCGTCGTGTTTTGGTTTTGGTTTTGGTTTTGTTTGGTTTTGTTTTGCTATTTTTTTGGAAAATCCATGTTTTTGGGCCTAAATTAACCCAATTTAGTGCTCCAACTGTTTTAGAGACAAGTAATCTAATTGTTGAGGTAATAAATCATCCAAAAAAACAGTTTAATTCTTCGTTGGTAGGCCTATTCTACACACAAAACAGATTGTCTTCCTCTCCATCTATGCATATTGGCAATGCAGCCATCGTCTTTGAATGTATATTACACCCTACACTTATAGTTAAATATGTAAAGAAATGGAAAAAGCCAGTTTGGTTTCTGTCTCTCAAGGCCCCCCTCCACTTGTATAAAATACTAAAAAATTCAGCCATTATAGACTGTACAATATAAATTGAAATGGACAAAGGCAGTTTGGTATCTGTCTGCATCAGATCCTCTCTCCACTAGGAGTAAAATAGAAAACTATTCAGCCGTTATATAATCTAGAATATAAATAGAAATTGAGAAAGGCAATTTGGTATCTGTCTGCATCATAATCATCAACATCATCATTAGCGCCCTCGTCGCCTACACAAATCTCCCCCTCATCCTCTTCTAATTCCAAAGTGGCATCCTCAATTTGGGTATCACCGGCTACACTCGGGCTATTAAGGCACACATCAGCAGAATGCTCACGATTAGACATCCCACTGTTGGATGGACTCTCCACAGGGATTGTTGTCATTTGTGAATCAGAGCAAATATTCTCCTGTAATGCCTCACTGTTATCTTGCAGCTCGGCTTTGATGCGTAACAGCAGTTGTGCACCAATTGTAGGCTGGGTAACTTTTTGGGATCTGCCACTAATAGCCAAAGGTGAAGGCCTCATTCTCTCTTTGCCACTGCGTGTGTAGAATGGCATGCTTGCAATTTTTTTTTTATCGTCACTTAACTTTTGCTCAGTTACACTTCTTTTTCGCTTCAATACAGTAAATTTTTTTTTGTTTTTTGTTTTTTGCACTAATTTGAAAACACTCTGTTGTTTGACATCGCCTTGGCCAGATGACGTACTGGGAACACTGACATCAGGACTGGTGACAGAACCTGGTTGCTCATTCAGATCATATGTGGACTGCTTTGAATCCATTCTGAGCGCAAACCACTGGGGAGTGCTAAAAATTATTTAGTAGATTCTGCTGACAGTTATGACTTTTGACAGCCAGAAATATTAATGCACAATTAGGGAGGACACCCCAAAAGCACGGAGGAGTGCTAAAAATTATTTAGTAGATACTGCTGACAGATATGACTTTTGACAGCCAGAAATATTAATGCACAATTAGGGAGGACACCCCAAAAGCACTGAGGAGTGCTAAAAATTATTTAGTAGATACTGCTGACAGATATGACTTTTGACAGCCAGAAATATTAATGCACAATTAGGGAGGACACCCCAAAAGCACTGAGGAGTGCTAAAAATTATTTAGTAGATACTGCTGACAGAAATGACTTTTGACAGCCAGAAATATTAATGCACAATTAGGGAGGACACCCCAAAAGCACTGAGGAGTGCTACAAATTATTTAGTAGATACTGCTGACAGATATGACTTTTGACAGCCAGAAATATTAATGCACAATTAGGGAGGACACCCCAAAAGCACTGAGGAGTGCTACAAATTATTTAGTAGATACTGCAGACAGATATGACTTTTGACAGCCAGAAATATTAATGCACAATTAGGGAGGACACCCCAAAAGCACTGAGGAGTGCTAAAAATTATTTAGTAGATACTGCTGACAGATATGACTTTTGACAGCCAGAAATATTAATGCACAATTAGGGAGGACACCCCAAAAGCACTGAGGAGTGCTAAAAATTATTTAGTAGATACTGCTGACAGAAATGACTTTTGACAGCCAGAAATATTAATGCACAATTAGGGAGGACACCCCAAAAGCACTGAGGAGTGCTACAAATTATTTAGTAGATACTGCTGACAGATATGACTTTTGACAGCCAGAAATATTAATGCACAATTAGGGAGGACACCCCAAAAGCACTGAGGAGTGCTACAAATTATTTAGTAGATACTGCTGACAGATATGACTTTTGACAGCCAGAAATATTAATGCACAATTAGGGAGGACACCCCAAAAGCACTGAGGAGTGCTACAAATTATTTAGTAGATACTGCTGACAGATATGACTTTTGACAGCCAGAAATATTAATGCACAATTAGGGAGGACACCCCAAAAGCACTGAGGAGTGCTAAAAATTATTTAGTAGATACTGCTGACAGAAATGACTTTTGACAGCCAGAAATATTAATGCACAATTAGGGAGGACACCCCAAAAGCACTGAGGAGTGCTACAAATTATTTAGTAGATACTGCTGACAGAAATGACTTTTGACAGCCAGAAATATTAATGCACAATTAGGGAGGACACCCCAAAAGCACTGAGGAGTGCTACAAATTATTTAGTAGATACTGCTGACAGATATGACTTTTGACAGCCAGAAATATTAATGCACAATTAGGGAGGACACCCCAAAAGCACTGAGGAGTGCTAAAAATTATTTAGTAGATACTGCTGACAGAAATGACTTTTGACAGCCAGAAATATTAATGCACAATTAGGGAGGACACCCCAAAAGCACTGAGGAGTGCTACAAATTATTTAGTAGATACTGCTGACAGATATGACTTTTGACAGCCAGAAATATTAATGCACAATTAGGGAGGACACCCCAAAAGCACTGAGGAGTGCTACAAATTATTTAGTAGATACTGCTGACAGATATGACTTTTGACAGCCAGAAATATTAATGCACAATTAGGGAGGACACCCCAAAAGCACTGAGGAGTGCTACAAATTATTTAGTAGATACTGCTGACAGATATGACTTTTGACAGCCAGAAATATTAATGCACAATTAGGGAGGACACCCCAAAAGCACTGAGGAGTGCTACAAATTATTTAGTAGATACTGCTGACAGATATGACTTTTGACAGCCAGAAATATTAATGCACAATTAGGGAGGACACCCCAAAAGCACTGAGGAGTGCTACAAATTATTTAGTAGATACTGCTGACAGATATGACTTTTGACAGCCAGAAATATTAATGCACAATTAGGGAGGACACCCCAAAAGCACTGAGGAGTGCTACAAATTATTTAGTAGATACTGCTGACAGATATGACTTTTGACAGCCAGAAATATTAATGCACAATTAGGGAGGACACCCCAAAAGCACTGAGGAGTGCTAAAAATTATTTAGTAGATACTGCTGACAGAAATGACTTTTGACAGCCAGAAATATTAATGCACAATTAGGGAGGACACCCCAAAAGCACTGAGGAGTGCTACAAATTATTTAGTAGATACTGCTGACAGAAATGACTTTTGACAGCCAGAAATATTAATGCACAATTAGGGAGGACACCCCAAAAGCACTGAGGAGTGCTACAAATTATTTAGTAGATACTGCTGACAGATATGACTTTTGACAGCCAGAAATATTAATGCACAATTAGGGAGGACACCCCAAAAGCACTGAGGTGTGCTACAAATTATTTAGTAGATACTGCTGACAGATATGACTTTTGACAGCCAGAAATATTAATGCACAATTAGGGAGGACACCCCAAAAGCACTGAGGAGTGCTACAAATTATTTAGTAGATACTGCTGACAGATATGACTTTTGACAGCCAGAAATATTAATGCACAATTAGGGAGGACACCCCAAAAGCACTGAGGAGTGCTAAAAATTATTTAGTAGATACTGCTGACAGATATGACTTTTGACAGCCAGAAATATTTATGCACAATTATGGGGGACTCCCCAAAAGCGCTGGGGAGTGCCAAATATGAAGAAAAAATAATAAACCTCTATCCTCCTCTCTGCACTAGCGATTTTGTTTAGAGCAATTGCAAGAACAATATTGTATTCTCTGTCCCTGCTCTAATTAGCCTATGACTACACCCTGCTCTCTCCCTCTGTCAAATGGCGATGGATTGCTGTGGAGGCGTGTATTTATAAAGTTGAAGTATCGCGAGAACCGAGCCCCGAGATCCGACGACGTCACAATGACGTTCGGCCTCGATTTGGATTCGGAATGGGCGGGAGAGTACCGAGCTGCTCAGCTCGGTACTCGGATACCCAAAGTTCGGGTGGGTTCGGTTCTCGGAGAACCGGACCCGCCCATCTCTAATTAGAACTAACATTCAAAAAGTGAAAGACACATAAATTGTATTCAGTGAAGTGCAGTTTACGTGTTACTTACTAACAATTGTTAACCACTACACCTTTTACAGACACCAACTGACAGGATAAGTATAAGTAAAGGCTAGAATTGGAATATGTGTAATAAATAACAATAGTGCAACGAACACAAATGATTTCACAGATCCTTCTGGTGTGTATTCCGAAGAGAACGTACATTATTATCCATCTATTGTATCTCTGCTGCATGCAAATAGCCAATGGCCAGAAACCTCAGCCTAGACAGGTATATAATATGACGTGATATAATATGACAGATTCAATGTCTGCAATTTATTTTAATTTAATTGAATTCAGCTCTTTTCTTCTGGACCTCCACATAAAAGTTCGGATTCAGGTTCTGGCTCACTGGACAGTGAAATCCTCATTCTTCCTCACTTTTCTCAAAATGATATCTTCATCCAGATAATTCACTTTTTTAGCCAGCATTTAATGGACAGAATCGCCAGGTGATGGTTAGCCTGGGATAATTTTATGCACCTGCTCCACAGAAAAGTTGGGGTGAAATATTTTTTCCAAACCACTGTGTCAACCAGGTCTTCACAAACAAATAGGATATCTTCTTTCTTACTCTAACAATCCTTACATTGCACCTGCAAACACAGGCATCCAAAGTTGGGATATTGTTTTACGATCTCTGGTTTAAGGATTCACCTTGTCATCTACCTTTCCAACCCTGCTCTTTAGGGTGTGTTAAAGTTGTATATATAATAATAATAACATTTATTGTCAGCAACCTGATTTGCAATATTATTATATATTATTGTTATAATACATATTATTATATTGAGGAATTGCTGGTAAAATACTGTGAAAAGGCTAGGAACTATATCTTGTGCAAATATCTCTTCTAAGAAAGTAGATCCGTGAAGTTAATGCTGATTCATTGTAAACCATCCATGTGACCTCTGTGATGACATCATTTTGTAAACACACCCACCATTGTAAAAAAAAATTAAGTTGGCCTGCAGCCAAATGAACACACTCACTGTTAAGAAATCATGGGTCTGCAGGCTGTATGGGAAATGAACTCTGTCTTTGGTAACTATGTAACTTAAAATCTAAAAATTAAGTAAATCTCTTTTATTGCAAAATCTACAATTGGACTGGACAATATTGATTTATTCTGGAAATGAATTTAACAGGTGCTGCGGTGGTCACATAACTTTGCATATCAGGCCTGATTCATTAAAGAGCATAACTGGTGATTTTTTGCGTATAATGTGCAGAGTTCCTCTGCACATGCCTAGAAGAGGACCATACGCCACAGAGCGCAACAACTTCAAGTCATCTTCGAGGGCAAAGGACACTTACGACTACTTACGATTTCAGACAGGGAACGGGGTGGGGAAGGGGCGTATGTCAAAGTACACTCAGGGGCGGATCTAGATTGTATTTTTAAGGGGGGGGGGGGGCAATTAAGCCAAGACCCCTTTTTAAACTTCTAACTGTGTGCTTCCTGCAGCTGCCAAGGTCCAGCAAATGCAGCGTCCAATTCAAGTTCTGGGCATCTCAAAAGTACTTGTTTTTCAGCCGTATCTCTGGCTCCAGCTTACTAGTGTTGACGGCTGCCTATGTATGCTAGAACATGTGTTTGCAATCAGGAGCAACAGTAAAAATGATTTTTTATTATTTATGTACAGTAGACATTAATTACATCTTAAATGTTTTTCATGGGGAAACAAATTAATTCAAATAAACTATTTTTTTTAATGTTTTGTCATTAGTGACTATATTGTTAACAAGTGGTATTAATTGAATATTTTTATTTTCTTTTGTGAGTTTATATTCCACATATATACTGGGCGTATCCTGCACTGTTCTTATCTAGTAGAACAGGGCAGACCTACACCTGTAGTCATCACCACATGCATCATCCAGAACTCAGGGGCAGACTGGGCTGGGGGCATGTGCCCCCCGGGTCGGTCCCAAGACGGGCTACTTTGGGTCACTGGGCTTTCTACATTTTTTTTCCTTTAAAATGTTCCCAATAGGCTGCTGACTTGAGTCTTGCCCCCAAGGCTAAAATTTGCCAGCCCTCCCCTGCAGAACTCTTCTTGGTGAATTCTGATCCTTTCTGTTGTTCAAGTCCACAAACAGGAAACAGTTTTTGCCGTTTGATCTTGTAATTTCCTTCATTCTTATATATATACTGATATCGCAGGTCTCTAGTAAATATGTGCAGTACATAGCAAGTACATTGCAGTGTGAGGAATTGTTTGGGGAAACCTTGTGCACAATATAGTAATAATGCACCAGGAATAATGCACCAGATTAAAATCTGCCATGAAATTCAGTGTAGAATGGGACATGGAAATTTGGATGGATGTTGATGACATTATATTGTTACAAGAATTTTGGTGCTCAGGGAACACATGCACTATAGTGGCTTCTCTCCTCTTTATCAGGAACAACTAGGTTTGTGTCAATCTCTGGCTCTAACCTGGGGCCATTAATGTTTGACAACAGTCTGTAAATCAGCTTCCATCCATATCTATGTGAATGATACTATGTGGTATGTGCACAGCTCAAACTTCTCTCACCTTAATAATGTTCTTCTGTCTGTTTTAACACAGGTTATAATACCAAACAAACTGTTTTTAAACACTGAAAAAACAGAATCCATGTTATTTGGGATAAAGGCTAAACTTGCAAAATGTATTACACTTGTGTTACATCAGAATCCAAATATAAATATTTGGGAATATGTTTTGATCCTAAAACAGAAAGTGTGGTGCAGAACAGATGCTAATGCCAGCTATAGACTCTGGGGTGTAGATTGGTGCTTTTTGTAAAAGCCTAAAGTCGTGTTTCTTACAAAAAAATTGACTGAGCCCTTAAATTGGGAATATATCTATTGCAAATCAATTTTCCAACCATCAAGGACCATTCTCAGCTTATCCATACATTCACTCCTAGGGGTATATATATATATATATATATATATATATATATATATATATATATATATATATATATACTAAAGTGTGGGTTTTAAAAAGTGGAGATGTTACCTATAGCAACCAATCAGATTCTAGTTATTTCTTTAACACATTCTACACAATGACAGCTAGAATCTGATTGGTTGCTATAGACAACATCTCCACTTTTTCAAACCCGCAGTTTAGTAAATATACTCCCTAGATGGCATCCGTTCACCAGGCCCTAGCTGAATCTATTATCTGGTATTCTACCTGGTGTGTTTAGTAATCACATAATAGTGTATTGTGTATGTTAAATCAGATTTCTAAAATCCTAATGTCCTGTATATGAGAACATATAAGCGCCTTAGCCTTTAACATTTCCTTGATGACCAAGCTAAGTTTCCCTCGTTTTGGAATCAATTTGATACCAGAGACCCTGATTGTGGATTTGAGTATTTTCAATCAGGGTTCCTAAATTTTGTGACTCACCTGCACCATTTCACAGAGCCAGGCGAGTTGACAGCTAGAATTTAAAGCGCCACTGCCTTGTAAAGGGAAACTTGCCTTTAAATTTCAGCTGTCAACTCGCAGATTTCCGGCGACTTGTACAAACCGGAGTATGATACATTTACCCCCTGATCTTATTGAATCATACAACTTTAGAGAAGACTTGTGGAAGCTTAGTGGCTCTACAAGAGATCTCTATGATTACATCAACTATGGAACAAATACATTAGTCAAACACAAGTAGCAATCGCTCAATACTAATGGCAATTTTAATTAAAACACCTCAAATCCTGCAAAATCCTGGAAGGTCATTACTAATTTATTAGATCCTTCTTTCTATTGGAAGCCACATAAAAATGACACACTGCTGTTTGAAAACACTGCTGTTGCCAGCACATTCAATTAATACTTTTGGATGTGCTTTATGTTTATTGGCAGGGCATAGCAGTAACCACAATGCAGATGCTCTGTTTGAGCTCACTTGTAGATCACTTCCCCCATCAAAATGTAATCACAATCTCCCATTTACCCCAGTGTGTGCAGAGGAGGTTGAACGCAAACTAATATCACTCAAGCTGAATAACCAATGTGGGCCTGACCAGTTGTTGTCAGAGTTCCTGCACCTTAGTTCTCCAGTCAATGGTAACCCAATTACTTCTTGACCAAACTCTGTTTTGTCACCTGGTCAAATTCCTAACGCACAAAAGTATTATTTCAAACTATAGCCGTATCTCTTTAGTGCCTTTATTATCCAAAATCCTGACAATATGTGTTAATTCTGAAATCAGCAGCTTTTACAAACACCACCGATTTATTTAGTCCTTTTTAGTCTGTCTTTTGTCCAAACCATTCTGCAGTAACAACCCCATTAAAAATCAAGTTCAGATTAAAGTCACCAAAAACCAAACGCTCACTTTTTGTATTATGACAAACAATGCTACCCAGAAAGTGTATGATATCAGTTAGAGAGTGGTAAAAGATTTTAGGGAATTGATTGATACGAGCAATAATAAAAGACAAAAAGAGAAACTTTCCCAGTTAAGTATTCAAATGTAGATGTAACACAGTCATTAATCCCCTGTCTCTTAGTCCTCATTTTTAGTGCTAAGCCACGGTTCTGTAAGAATCGTAACTTTAAGCTTCTGCAGAAAGCACAAATCTCTTACATCACCCAATTTTTGGAAGTAGACCATGAATATTTACATGGAAAACAGACAGTACTCATGGATGCTTGAACTGGTCACTGTGAACAATTCTCGCAAATGATGAAAAGTGCGAGGACTTGATTCACTATCACCTGCTACAGACAGCAACAGGATGAATAGAAATATAAAGGATTGTGTGTACCTTGTGCCATATCTATCGGAATTACAGGTAGATGGGCTCTTGTTTATTGCATTTGCCAGCAGAATTCACTAGAAAGTGAAAAGCATTTAAGTAAACCAAGAGATTACTGACAAAGTGCACCTGAGTGAAGGGACAATGTTGCTTAGAGTTACAGTGATTACAATAACCCCACCACCACCATTAGGCTGCAATCCTTATCTAATGTAAAATAGAGGTGGGGTCTAGCTGCTGTTCCTGGCAGGATATACCACTCAATTATTATACAGAGCTATCTGGCTATATGTGCCAGGAAAAGGGACTGTGCTGGAGGCTGCCATATTGCATAATACCTTTTCACATTCAAAATGGTTTTAAAACATACAAAAGCAGTGCAACATTTTATGAAGGAAGTTCTGTCGAAATGTAAGAATAGGAGAGGGGCACCTTTAAAGCAATTTAAATTATAGGGCAGGTTAGTGGAACAGATGTCACCTCCTGGGTACACGGTAGTGTGTAGCAACCGAGAGAACACACAAGCACAAAGCTTTGGGTACAACTGCCCACAGCCAGTTTTATTAAACAAGAAAATAAAAAAAAAACACTTTGTCTGTCCAGCACTAACTATATGTAAGTCACTCCTGACTAACAAACTAAAGCAAAACATAAGAAGTTCCAACACAGTTTTCTCACAGCAAAGATCAGGCTTCCTTTCACAGATACTCTGCAGTCCTTTTTAAACACAGCTCACAGGTGCCAGCATTAATCAGTCTGACAGCAGAAGACCTGGACTGGGCCTTGTAAATGGAGCCCACCCATCTTTCTCCGTTTACACCACAGGATCCTTAACAGCTTTTTCCTAAAACAGAAATGAGTAAAGAATTATTAAGCCAATGTCTACACATATGATCTGGGTGTGGTGAAAAACTTTTTAGGGTATGTGGCCAGTATGGTGGCCATATTGAAGTTGGTCATCTTGGATGTAAGTTTAATTTTTACATTTTTTTAAAAGAGTGTTTCCACACTTATGGCACCTACTGTATATACTTCAGGAATGTATTAGAATTGAAGATATTTGGGATCAAGGGAGTAACTACCATAGGGTCCTCACCATTGCGGGCACATGCAAACCCTTACAAAACTTTGCTATGGGGCCCACAAATGTCTAGTTACGCCCCTAGAACATTGCAATGTGTCCTCTTATAGCTGTGTCTCAAGATTGGAATTTCAACTTCTCCTACCTTACAATTTAACTCCTGAATAACTCTCATTTGTGGACTATTCATAAGATCACACATTAAAAATAAAAATAAAAAAACACACAAAACAGTTTTAGCTCTGACCTAACTAACAAATCCCATTTAATCCCTAAAATTCACATGGCTAACTCATAGGTTTAGTTTTAGAGCAGAGTTGCACTAATGTGACGACTGACCATTAGCCGTTGCTGTACACCAGTCATAGCTGTGCCTGTCACTGTGTTGGCTTCACTCAGGTTATATCCTCCTTGGTATACTGCCATTGTGTCCGTTCTCTCTTAAGTCCAGTCCTTAGTTGCACCAAGTCCTCCATCCACCGTGTTGTGAGATTAGGAGCGCTCTTGGGAGTTGAGAGCCAAAGAAGGGGGCGTAGCGGAGGGGTGTGGAGACATTCTGGGTGGTGACAGAAGGCTGGTGGTCTGTCACTTATCTCTTCCTACTATATCCCTCCATGGTATGTGTCAGTGATTGCCTCCTTGCACCATCACACACTCTGAGCAGTGCTTCATATTGAGGCTCTACTGGTTCATGCAGAAACTGAGCAGTGATACAGAGTTGCAGCATTAATTGTAGTCTTGTAGATATTTGAAATACCTTTGTTTTTGGTGTTTTGATATTCCTCAGCACTACCTTGTCATCTCCCACTCTTTTACAAACATTGTACCTGCTTTTCCCTTGTGAGAAGAAAATTAGGGAGGTAGGACACAGAGTTGATCTACTGTGTAACCATCTCTAGCTGCTGTCTGCTATCTATCTGTACATTCCCATGCTCATTAATATCTTCATCTCTTTATTCCTATCTGTTACATCCTGGATGAAAACAGAAATGTTGGCAGCTATGCTCCCTGCAGTACACTGAGCATGAATGTCTATTTTATAAATAAAAAAACTGGAAGAGAGAGGCAGAGAATATAACGTCTGATAGGTACCAGTATGCTTTATGTACAACCTGTGAAGCCACTTGTCAGCCCACAGTGTATCCTTCTGCCACAAATAGGTTTCAATTATATTA
This sequence comes from Mixophyes fleayi, assembly GCF_038048845.1. Lineage (NCBI taxonomy): Eukaryota > Metazoa > Chordata > Amphibia > Anura > Limnodynastidae > Mixophyes > Mixophyes fleayi. The sequence goes on along the minus strand of NC_134403.1, from coordinate 58,944,497 downwards.
AATGTTCCTTTTCAATGTTTTTTTTCCTTTTTAAAATGCTCGACCCCAATCCAGCAGCGCTTTCCCGCAGAGCAGTTCTGGACCTTCCCGCTGGCCCTCGGTGGGAGCTACGCTTCCTGAAAAGGCCGTATGAACTGTCACTCTCCTGTGGTCTTAATTCTCCAGTTCACAAGAACAATATGCCCTGCCAATGAGGGATTAGCTATTGTGCTTTGTGGCCCAAACCTGGACCGTAAGTTCAGCAGTAGCTGAAGTCTTGGATGTCTGATCATTCCTGCAAATAGAACATTGGTGCCTGGCCGCGTCCTTTCCAGCTCCTGTGCTATTCAAACAGAACTTCTGTGTCCTTAACCTTTAATTATTGGCATTGCTACATATTAATTGCTTGAGTAATAAAGTAGGTAATAAAACACGGCAGGGTGTGTAATTATAGGAAGATAATTGCACAGCTCAATATGTAGCTACTTAGCACCAGCAATTAGTCCTTGACACGTCTGAAGTGATTTAGTGAAGCATATTCTATATAGCAGAGGAGAAAAAAAAAACCTTATTGTTTGTAAAGGAACATAGATAATTGAATTCATTTTAGTATATAAATGAACCCACACCATTCAAATGTAAATGAACTGATCCATTTGAGGCTTTGTTGGTTCATAAGAGAAAAAACATTTTTCAAATACATCGTATTTCAAAGTAACAATGGGCCTGAGAATCTGAGGGATTACCACCAAGATTCTTATCGTTTTAATAATCTTCTTCAGAATTATTGAAAGATCAGATTAAAGCAAATACTTGAATGATGGGGGGGGGGGGGGGGGGGGTTTGTATTTATTTATTATAAAATAAAGGCTGATTCACTATTAAAAAACCATATTCTTCCCATCACCACTTACCCAAGGTCCTGTAGTGAGTTGTTACATATAATAATTACTAATCTGACTTTCATTGCTGTCTCACTACTTGGCACCCAGACTAGTAACAAGCACTGAGGGTGGTGATTTGCTGGAAGTTGCTTCCTGCACATGTAACATGCAGCCAGGAGCGGAGATCTGTAGCTCTGTCCCTCTGTATACATTACAGTGCAGTGTACAATGACAGTGGTTTCAGTACAGGATTGGTGGAACTACCTTGGGTGATTGGGGGCTATTATGGGGCCTGGAGGTAAGTGGAGTCCAGCAATGCCAGGGCACCGAAAGATATAATATTAGAGCATATCTCCTATAATGTATATTGATGACTGTGAGATAAGAAGTGAATTAACCAGGTTTTAGTAAACTACTTATTGACATGTGCTTCAACAGTATATTGGTAATATTTATAGAAATGCAATCATATGTTGGTAAAACAATACTGTGTATGGCCAACTAAAAGGCCACTTTTGTGTATCTAGTACTTACCTACACTACAGCTTCTGTCATTTATGCCATTGTCTGCTCATCCCTTCATTACAAACTCAACGTAATAGCGTTTGAAATGAGTAGCAGGTACAAACTGTTGGCAGTAGCAATATGATGTAACGGCTGGCGTTCGACAGGTGTTAGATGTACTCTATTAGAGAGTGTATCTTGCAAATGGATACAAATAGAATAGATGTTAAAATGTAAAATAAAATGTGTGGGATTATTTTTGTGCAGTTAACTCCTAAAAAAAGTTATATAGGTGAACATTTCTTTTAACCAATGGGTCACAAATATTATTTTCGTCTTAGATGACGACCATTAGGAAACCTTGTGCAAGTTGCTCACCGCAGACAGTAACATGTTATGAAATCTATTTACTGAACAGCCGTGCTATTTGTAATAAACACACATTATTGAATCTAATCAACTGTACGACGTGAGCAAATCTATGGGGTGGGGGCGACAGGACAACAGGACACTGACATTCAGATACATGCCCTCTTTTGTGTCCCGATTGATTGGCAGAAAGGCAAGGCAACATTGTGACAAATTGGCTGTGTGGATTATTCATGTAAGTGTTATAAAGTATTAAGAGTTAACTGTGATCTTAGTTTGTCTGCTCCCTTTACTAATGTTGCCACAATTTTACAGACTGGAAATGTGTGTAAACAGCCCTTTGACAATTCATGGAAAAAAGGAAGTTTCATATTATGAGTATATGCTACTACTAATAAACTCTTTGTTTAATCCAATGCACGATTTTAGTGTCACTATAGTAACTCTGTGCGTTGGAGACAAGACAATAAGCATGTTGCTAAGCATTAGACATTCATAAAGCAGCTTCCATGTATGGGACACAAATTGCTTGGAAACATTAGTTTCTTTAGTAATATAATAAGTTTAGTTGTGAGTGAAGTAAAAGCCATGGGCGGCCTGATATGTATTCAGACTTGGGGATAGGTATACTAAAATGTCTAAAGTGGAGGTGTTGTCCAGAACAGCCAATCAGACTCCAGCTATCATTTATCTAGTACATTCTAAAAGATTTTAGCTAGAATTTGATTGGTTGCTAGGAGCAACACATCCACTTTTCCTTTATAGATGTTTTAGTAAATCTACCGCTTAGTAACATGGATGTGGCACATCAGACCATAGAGTCAAATGATCCCTGTAGAAAGACTTGTATAAAACATGAGAATACTTACCTGATATTTATAGGGGTAAATAATAGAGATTTCTTACCTTGCTGTCTGTATTCTTTATTCTATGCATATCATACTCACCAACTCTCTCAAAATTTCTGGCAGACTCCTGAACTTCGGATAGCAGGTCATTCTCCCACTTCCTGGTGAAGTGGGCGGGATGAGCATCTCGATGATCAGATTAGTATGAACTATGCCATCCATTCTGGTCCTATCCCCTGCAGCGTGAAATGTGATTGTAGGATTGCAGAACAGGGGTGGGGCCAAAATGACCGAATCATGGCACAAGGGGTCCCCCCAAATAAAGTCCACTTGATCTCCTCTCCGGTATATCCTGGCAAGTATGATGCATGCAGAAAACAAAGTGGCACAGGGATAACACAGATTAAAAGCCTCAATGCTTATAAGCCACAACTATAATCCCTGAATGTAGTTTTGGTAAACCTGGAAAAAAAAATCAGGGATCAGCTATGAAAACTGCTGTACATGTAACTACACAAAGGGTGTTGTAGCTACAGATGCTCAGGCTCGGTTCCCCGAGAACCGAACACACCCGAACTTAGCAGATCCAAGTACCGAGCCGAGCCGCCACGGTACTTTCATGTAGCACACAAATATCAACTGTAAATGTCAGTGTACAAATAAGCTATCAAGTATTTGTGTGTTACATGAAAAACAGTCAGTATTTAACTTATGCGCAAAACAGAATACTAATTTGCACCCCTTGCATTGTAACATGGTTTTGTGCAGGAGACTTAAATAAGAAGTTTCTTAAGTTAAGATCCTTAATGAATCAGGCCCCTGGTGATGATGATGATGATGATGATATACACTGTTGCATACTTTTTTCTTTTTTTCCCCACTTACCTCTCTGTCTATCTGTATTTCCCAGTATTGTTTTATTCCTCTGTTTGTTCCCAATTGTAGAGGGCTAGCAAATTTGCTGACACTATATAAATAAATGATGATGTTGATAATGATCTATTTGACTGTATAATGGAATTATGCAACACGTTTGAGGAGATATGGTATCTGTGGATAAATAGCTGACATGAAAAAGACGGTAGAATGTTGCAAAACATTTTCACAATGGTTTTGATGTTGATTATAAAAACGTAGCTTTAAAGCAGTGGTCCTCAAAATATTTTTATTGGACTTACACACACTTATTACCAGCGAGATCTCACCTATATCAACAATCAATGCTCTCACTGAGAGCTTTGTGCAAATACAATATTTTTTAACACTAGTGTAGCGCACTGTGGCAGGGAGATAAACTGCTACGTATGAGGGAAGGATTAACCCCCTGGGAGTCAGGAGGAAGTCCCACTGTGAGGGAACGGGGTCTACCAAGGCTGAACAACCTACCGAGTTCCCCTGTATGTCTTACACCCAAGTAGATATCCAACTTAACCAATGGTAGCTTTTATTAATGGAACAGCAACAATAGGCACAAAACCAACATATGTACACGAGTAACAATTACAGGTATGCACAATGGACACGAGAGTAGTACATACAATACAATACCGGTCCTATTATGGCCACACCGGGAAATCCGACTATAGGCTTACGCTTTCCTGGGAGTACGAAGCCCCAGTGACTGCTAGCAGGGCAGCGGTCCGGCTTCACTGTCATCTCGCATTTGGAGAGCACACAGATTCACAAGACCTGGGGAAACTATCCAAATAAAGAGAAACAAGGGTCCTCGCAGTCCTTCTCCCGATCTCTGTCCTCTGTCAGCTGGCGGGAACCATACCTCCTACACCAGCCTGATCTTTCCTCCATCAACCCCCCTGACACTCCACTGGTCTATCTTATACCCACAGAATAGCCTCAGGCTGTAGGGGTGTGTTGACTGTCTGCTGTGTCTTAGGGTATTAAGGCATAGGAATACAATACATGTTTCCTAATTAAGGTGCTTAAATCAGACACAGAAAGCCACCAAAGGGGTAAATGTATCAAGCTGAGAGTATTCCGGCGGGTTTGAAAAACCAATCAGATTCTAGCTATCATTTGTTTAGTACATTCTACAAAATGACAGCTAGAATCTGATTGGTTGCTATAGGCAACATCTCCACTTTTCAAACCCGCCAGAAAATCTCTCACCTTGATACATTTACCCCCATGTCTGGCTTGTGAATAAACTACTAAACATTATCCCGTTTGCCAACAGATGTATCTAAAAGCACAATATTACAGTTTCTCATTTTTAGCCTGTAAAGTGTGGTTAACTAGCAATGCAAATAGCAGGGACAAATATACACATATTATATATATATATAAATGGTTACAGCATAATGTAATGGTGACTATTCACTCCATTGTGTTTTAAACATAACACCTGCCTGACTAGATTTTAACAGAGGAGGGGACACTACCCCTAGCTAGATCTCCTGTTGCTTAGGTAAACAAAGATAGCTTCTGTTAAACAATAGTCTGGTCTATCTGATAGTATAACTATTGATGTATGTGTCTACAGATCTAGAATACACATAGACTAACTACTTTGGCATAAGTGAACAACGGGAAGCCCTCAGACTAACACAAATACCTCACCTACAGTGTAATAGATAACATAATATAATATATATTATATATTATATATTATTAATATCATATATTACCAATCTTAAAGCCAATATTCAAACACAGTATGGGGTGAGCACAGACATGCTATGGGAATGAAAACACACATACAGAATACACAGTCATAATGTGTGCTAGGACAGACACTCTAGGGGGACATTGAGATAAAAAGTACTTCTTTAACGGTATTGTGAAACCCACCTATTCCTCATAAGGAAGGAGTTTGGGCCTATTTAAGGGCTCAAATTCAGTTTAGTCTCGGATTGTTGTCTGGTGGGTGTGGAAATCTCACACCTGCCCACTGAAGTAGACAATATATCCCAAACTTGTTTTATTATTTTGCTGTTCATGTGTATAGCTGTGTTATGCTGTGGCTTCCAACCATAAAGCTCCTGTTTGACCCCAACTCAAGACTTTGGCTGGTGACTTGTTGGTTACCATGCTAGGTTTAATTGCCAACAGTTTTTTGTCTTTTGTTTAGGCTTCTGTTTTCTTTCAGCAGTGTGTTATACCTCAGTACAGTAGACTTAATATACTGCATTTCATTGGTGAGTATGAGATAATAGATACAGTACCAGTGGATCCCAAACTGTGCGCCGTGGCTCCCTAGGGTGCCTTGGCAATCTCACAGTGGTGCCACGGCCAGGGCCGGTGGTAAGCAAGGCGGAGGACTACTTGGTAACTATTTTGACTTATGGGTGCCTTGAAAAAATTATGGAGACCCTAATGGTTTATATTGATGGAAGTTGTTTAAACCATCTGTATAATTTAGATTTAAATATCTTTTACATGTGTCTTTGCACTGTAATGAAAATGCATTCTTCTTATATATTTAATTGCTCCTTATATTTACTCACATTATTACTCCTATATGACACATGTGATGTTTTTATTACCTTTTTATTATTAACACTCATGTTTTGTCCTTCTGTAAAAAGTTGAATATGTTTAAAGAAAAATAATAGTTTCAATGCAAATAATTTTTCAAGCAAATTTATTGATACAACTTTTGTTTGATTATAATGCAGTTGTTTTCTTTTTACATTTTTGTGTTAATATTTGTCTGAACTTTTCATTTTTTCATGGTACACTTCCCCCTTTATTCCTGATTCACTGCTGATTCTCAGCGATCATTGCCTACATACTTGCAAAGCTTATGTAATGGCTGATATTACTTCCACAGGGTGTCAGTATAGATTTGTGCTAGCATTAGAAGCATTGTATAAATTCTACTGTATCAAACATCCACACGCACCTATCCGTATGTAACTGGAAACGGCTTATTTTGTATTTCAGACTGTGTAATATTGAGGTGTTTTCTATATTTTATAAGTACAAATAAAAAAAGTGCATGCAATCCATTTATTCAGCACAGTATGTACTGTAACATGAGCATTCAGTGAAACAAAACATACATCATAGTGGAAACATCTTTATTTAGAGCTTTGCAAGGTGCATTTTCACCTTATTTTATTCAGTATCATCTCATGCTCATCTGGGGTGTCCCTAGTGGATGGAACTTGTAGCCAATCAAACCACTGAAATGTACAGAGGATAAGGAGATGTGTGGTGATCTTGTGGGAGGCAGTGACCTGAGCACTCTTGGAATTACAGTAAGTGAGCAGGGCCTGGCGCTACCATAAGGCAAACTGAGGTAGTTACTCATCCAGTGGTTTTAATGTCATCATGGTGACTGCTGAAATGGAGGAGAAGCAGCCAATAGCTATAGCAATAGGCTATGAGATCACAGCTAAGCACCACACTGCTACTTTGACAAGCCGAGGATGCTGCAGTGGTGGTAGAGATTCCGCATCCGTGTGGCGGGTGCCTAAATGCCCCTTGGGTTTGCACCGGCTCTTTGAGGACAGTTCTGCATGTGACACCTATGTTCCACAGCACAGAATATGTCTAGTATATTTATGAATAGGCTTTTCTTTTTCCATACCATTTTGCTAGCCATACTTATAAAAAATCCAAGTTCTACAAATCTCCAAGGAAATCAATTCCCGAAAGACCAAGCTAGTCCACATTCATCCACATCCCTCCATCTACTCAATTTACACTCTCTCTTTCCTATTAGCTTTCACCACAACTCTCTCTAAATTCTGAGATCTGCCATAGCACTGGACTCCAAACAACCCCAACTATCAGCTCTCGCACCACCCTTATACTTTCCACACACACCGTAATTCCAATCCTGCAAACCTTATCAACATTATATGTACAAAAGTATTTGGCCACACCTGTTAATTATTGAGGTGTTTCAATCAGACCCATTACCAGAGATGTATAAAATCAAGCACCTAGCTATGCAGTCTCCATTTTCAAACATCTGTGATACAAAATGAGTCACTCTGACGAGCTCAGTGACGTTAGGCGTGGTACTGTGATAAGATGCCACCTTTGCAATAAGACGGTTTGTGAAATTCCTTCCCTGCTGTAAGTGATATTATTTGAAACTGGAAGCGGTTAGGAACAACAGCAACTCAGCCCTCAAGCGGAAGACCAAGTAAAATCACAGAGCGGGGTCAATGACTGCTAAGGCGCATGGTGCGTAAAAGTCGCCAACGCACTGCTGATTCTATAGCTGAAGAGTTCTGAACTTCCACTGGCATTAATGTAAGCACCAAAATTGTGCAGTGGGAGCTTAATGGAATGGGTTTCCATGGCCGAGCAGCTGCATGCTAGCCTCACATCACCAAGACCAATGCCAAGCGTCGGCTGGAGTGGTGTAAAGCACACCGACAGTGGACTGTAGGGCAGTGGAAACGTGTTCTGTGGAATGACAAATCACGCTTCTCTGTTTGACAGCCAGATGGGTAATCTGGGTTTGACAGGTGCCGGGAGAACGTTACCTGCCTGACTGCATTACGCCAACTGTGAAGCTTGGTGGAGGAGTGATAATTGTATGGGACTGTTTTTCAGGGTTTGTGCTAGGCCCCTTATCTCCAGTGAAGGGCAATCTTAATGCTTCAGCATACCAAGTCATTTTGGACAATGCTATACTGCCAACTTCGTGGCAAAAGTTTGGGGAAGGCCCTTTTCCATTCCAACTTGACTGTGCCCCAGTGCAAAAAGCAAGGACTACAATGAAATGGTTTGAATCGTTCAGTATAGAAGAATTGACTGGCCCGCTCAAAGCCATGACCTCAACCCCATCAAACTCCTTTGGGATGAACTGGAACAGGGATTGTGAGCCAGGCCTTCATGTCCAACCTGTGGCATAAATGCTCTATAGAATGAATGTGCACAAATTCCCACAGAAAAACTCCAACATCTTGTGGAAAGCCTTCCAAGAATAGTGGAAGCTGTTATCGCTGCAAAAGGGGGACCAACTTCATATTACAGTATATGTATTTGAATACAATGTCATTACAGTCCCTGTTGGTGTAATGGTTAATCATCCGAATACTTTTGTGTATATAGTGTATCTCCAGTACCTTCTCTTTTGTGCGCTTTGGAATGCCATAGGAGAACTGTGCACTTTGGAATGCCAGATTTGTTTATAACAAACTTGCTTCCATTCATGAAATATTCATTTCAACATCACTCAACCTCCTTGCCGTTACATAAAGCTAGCCAGGGCCGGACTGGCCATCTGGCACTTCTGGCAAATGCCAGAAGGGCCGATGGTCAGTAGGGCCGGTTCAAGCAGTCAGTGCACTGACTGTGCACTGGACGGTCAGTGCACCAACACTTCCTGGTCACATGTGCCGCGCACAGCACTGCGCGCAGCACATGTGATCAGTACAGGTCCTGGAAGGCAGCTGAAGAGCGGACAGGAGACAAAAACAGAAGAAGCTGAGAAGGTAAGTAAAGGGAAGTTTCCCTTTACAAGGCAGCACCGCTTTAAATTTAAGCTGCGAAGATGCCGAACTCCCGCGAGTTGAAAAAAACGGGGTATGATACATTTACCCCCAGGGTTGGTTGGAGTTTTCTAAATTACATGTACCCATTTTGTTTTCCAAATAGGGCCTCCAACATTCCAGTATCCAGACAAGCAGCAACTGAACTAAAGACACCAGGAGCCAGAGGTGGTGAAAGTAACAAGACAGGTAGGAGCGAGCAGGACAGTCTGCCAACTGTCCTGAATCTGGTGGGGAAGTCCTGAATTTTGGTGACTGCCTTGTTTAGTGAGATTTGGTCCGACTACAAGGACAGTTGGGAGTTATGTCCTGCTTCACACTGTACTGCTTGTGAAGGCAGAGCTGCGTGCAACTAACAGTATTGCACATAGTATTGCTTGTGTATTTGTCTAACATTTGTCTAAAATGATAGCCATGTTACATAATAGGGGCTCCCTGTCTTAAATACCCCAGGCCCCCCAAGTGTTAATCCAGCTCTGGTTAGCAAGAGGGAGCGGATAGCTGCTCCAAGTCTCTGGATAGGACACAGCCTGCAGAGCAAGCCGAGGAGATTTGGTAATCTTGTGAGACTAAGAGCTTCCCTGCTCACTCTACAGGAAGTTTCCACCCTGATGGATGTCAGCAGCACAAGAAGCATAGATAAGTGCAGTGGGCTGGGGGTGTCATAATGTTTTATTTTAATGTATGTATCATTGCGCCATGTTGGCCACACCCACAACACAATGTGGTCATGCCTTTTTCGGTGCTGCCGCGCAGGCCCACCTCGGTTTCTTTCCTGCTGGAACTGAGATGGGCATGTGGACTTTAAATGCCAGGGCTGATTTTTAGTCCCAGTTCGGCCCTGAAGTTAGCTCACCTCCTCCGACACTAAATTCCCTCCCATCATCTCTGCTCCCTCTCCCATACTGCATACCCACCTGTAGCACAGTTATTTAATCTGTATCTCTCCACTGGCACATTCAATGCTCCTGTAAAGATGTGCTTATCTCACCAATTCTAAAAAAACAAAACGCTCCAGCCTGTTTTTTTCAACTATTGTACTATTTCTCTCTTCCTCTTTGCCTTCAAACTACTAGATCGAGGTCTCCACCCCCAACATTCCACTGAAACAAAAGCGATCAGTGATCTACTTTAAGCATAGTCTAAGGGTCATTTCTCCATAATCATTCTCCTGGACATCGCTGCTGCTTTTGACAATGTTTATCACCATTTTCTCCTACACACCCTTAACTCCACTGGCCTTAGTGACACAATTCTTTCCTGGATTACTTCCTACCTATGGAACTGTTGTTTTAGTGTTTCTACTTCTGGCACATCTTCACTCCACTCCCACTATCTGTTCTGGTCCCACAAGACTCTGTTCTTGGCCCATTACTTTTCTCACTGTACACTCTACACTGTACACCACTTCTCTTAGGGAACTAATTTGCTCTATGCTGATATCTCTCGCCATGACTTCTTCCCTCCTGTACTATCTGGTGTAACCAACTATCTTTCTGCTATCTCTACCTGGATGTTCCAACCCAACATGTCCAAAACAGAACTTATCATTTTCTCTCCTTCCAGAGTAACCACCTCCCCTGAAATCTCTCTCACTGTTAATAACACCACCATTTCCTTAGTCTCCCAAGCCCGCTGCCTTGGTGTCACACTTGACTCCATCCTCTGCTTTATTCCTCACATCCAGTCTCTCTCTTAGTCCTGTCGACTCCACCTTATAAACTTTGCTAGACTACGCCCTTTTCTTACCCAAAATGCTATCAAAACTCTTATCCATTCTCTCATCATATGCTGTCTTGAGTATTGCAACCTCCTGCTGTCTGACATTCCCATTGCCCATGTATCCCCACTTCAATCCATATTAAATGCTGCTGCAAAACTGATCTATCCCTCTTACCGCTCCACATCTGCTGCACCACTGCAAATCTCTACATTAGCTCCCTGTGTCCTCCAGAATCCAATTCAATTTACCCACCCGTACCGCCATAGTCCTCAACAATACCACCCCTTCATACATCTTAAATTTTATATCAAAGTACTCTCCCTCTTGCCCTCTTAGATCTACCTCAGACCTGCGCCTTGTCTCGTCTCTGGTAACCACCTCTCACTCCCGCCTACAAAACATCTTTCCCTACCATACCCAACATGACTTTTCCACAGCCTTCAAATCTTTAGAAACTCTATCAAAATCCACTTCTTTATTAAAACTTACCACCACTGATACTACTCACACTAATCCACCATCACAATTGTCCCAATATCCACCCTGAGTCAAACTTGCTCCTCATGTTTCAGCTGTGCTTTCTTCCACTTCCAATATAAGCTCTCCCATGAGCAAGGCCTTCCCTACTCTTTGTTGTCTACCTTGTTCGGCCCTGTTTTCCCTACTGTGTGGTTCTATGGAGCACAGTGGTGCCTTAGAAATCTATGATAATAATAATGATGGACACCTCTTACAGTTATTATTAACTATTGAACCACTGACATACGAGGGATCTTATATAAATATGCTCATGTTTTCTGTGTATGGTTTATATGTGTATTTGCTTAACATATAATCTATATACATATAGAAGATGAATTGTGTATATGAATGCATTATCATGTATATATATTAACATATTTTATATTAATAAATATAATATTCTTAATTCTATAATAATTTAAATATTCCTAAACTCTCATCAGCCTGATTACCACATCTAGTGTATTACCATTAAAAGCTGTTCATAGTGTGCTTTTTATGTGGTGTCATAACATGAGAAAACCAGCTTTTGCCCTTCACTTTCTTATTTAATCCTTTCTAGATACCCATCATTGACACTGAAAATATTAGAAGAGCATTTTAGCACCATGGATGGATGACTTTATCAGATGGAACCCAAATAGCTCCATATAAGTTATTTATTTATCTAGTTCTGGAACTATAACCCTATTTCATATTTTCGCTTTGTATGATTTTAATGGAAATATTAAGGAATGAATGTATAAAAATATTCCGAATTGTATTTGGATGGTGGTTCCATGATGTTTCTTCTTCAAATAAAAAAAGAGTTTTAAAAAAATAATAATAATTCCGACCGGGTGTCTATGGCAGAGCTCAGCATTTACTGGAAATGCCGGTTTTTTCTCATTTGTATCTCTTTTCTTCTCCATTATACCTTGATCTCCTCCTCCCAGTGCCCCTTGTCAGTATTCCTAAGGTATGATGATCTTCTCACAGAACAAAAGCTTGGTGTGAGCTAGTTCCAAGGAATATATGTGGAAGTGTATGATGTAATTGGGGGCATGGCAGGGTCCAGAAAGGAGTTTTCTCATATTCCGGCAGTTCCCAAAGTGTGGGCCGCGGCTCCCAGGGATGCCGCGACGCTGTCACAGGGGTGTCGTGGCAGGAAGAGAAAAAAACAAAAAACTTACCAATCTGGCGGGGCCCGGGACCCAGCATCCTCCTCCCTACTCGCTTCTCACTGACAAGTGGCAGGAAAGAGGATGCTGGGTCCCAGGCACTGCCAAATTGGTAAGACAGAAGAAATAGAAGAAAGAAGGTCAAATATGGTAAGTAAAGAAACGGAGGGGAATGGTGATAGGAAACAGCAATGGAGCAGCAAAAGAATGAAGGAGGGGGCAGAGTGAGGATGCAGAGGGGGCAGAGTGAGTTGATGCAGAGGGGCATAGTGAGTGGATGCAGGGGGCACAGAATAAATGGATGCAGGGGGCACAGAGTGTGTGGAGATGAAGGAGGGCACAGAGTGTGTGGATGCAGGGGGCACAGAGTGTGTGGAGATGAAGGAGGGCACATAGTGTGTGGAGATGAAGGAGGGCACAGAGTGTGTGGATGCAGGGGGCACAGAGTGTGTGGAGATGAAGGAGGGCACAGAGTGTGTGGAGATGAAGGAGGGCACACAGTGTGTGGAGATGAAGGAGGGCACAGAGTGTGTGAAAATGAAGGAGGGCACAGTGTGAGTTGGCTGTAAATTATTCTTTGGCAGAAATATAATTGAAAAAAAATATAAAAATATTCTTTTCCCTTGGATTTATCTGTATTATTTTTGCATTCAACTAAATAAGTATTTCTGTCCTGACCTAAATACTTATTACGTTTTTTTGACCCAACTACTTAAAAAACGGGACTGCTCAGTGTTAGGAACCCCTCCAGCCGGCACAACACAACCCGGAATCTACTCTGCCAATCAGGTGTTCACTGGAGCCCCTGATGGTGGGGACAGACTGGGCGGCAGACTGACAGAGGGTCGTGAAGTGTGTACCGGCTGGGGAGAACCCAGGCAAGCGGAGTGGAATCCAAGCAGAGGTCAAGGGCCGGCAGCAGATAGCAGATCCGATAACAAGCTGGGGTCAGGGGTCACGAGCAGACAGGATGGTCGGTATACAAGCCAGAGGTCAAGGTCACGAGATACACAGGCAGGGTCCAAATCCAGGCAAGGGGTCATACACGGGTAGTCAAATAGGATATCCAAGAGACAGGAACAAGACACAGAGCAGGTCAGCAGACTGGAACAGAAACTATAACCGGCAATGAGGTAGCAGGCCTTAAGTAGTAAGCCCAGCCAATCAGAGCCTGGCTCTGATTATCCTCAGCCTTGCCCCTAGATTACTTAGGCAATAGGTGTTTGTCCTATAGTTGAGCGCATGCGCCCGGCTTCTCACCGCCGGGACGCAGCGCTGAAGCATCTATGCGTTGCCCCGGCAACGGCCGGGACATGGGCGGAAGTGACGTCCCGGTCGCCATAGCGATGGCCGGGACGGAGGTAAGAGAGTCACGGCGGCTGGGCACCGCCGCGGCTCGAAACAGTACCCCCCCTTGAGGAGGGGTCGAGGGACCCCGACATCCAGGCTTCTTTGGAAATTTTTTAAAGAAAACCTTCAACTGTTAAGGCGCACATAGTCATCTTCGCGGGACCCAGGATCGTTCCTCTAATCCACGATTTTTCCATTGTACCAGGAAATGTACCTTCCCCTGCACTTTTTTGGAGTCAAGAACTTTCTGAACCAAAAATTTTTGTGGCGTGTTCCTATTTCCTACAGAAAGTCCTGTAGACTGGGATGGATTTGGGTATAATACTGGTTTGAGTAATGAACAATGAAACGTGTTGGGGATCTTTAGTGAGCCAGGAATCTTCAATCTAAAAGCAACCGGATTGATCTGTTTGGTGATCATGAACGGACCAATAAATTTAGGCCCCAATTTTTTACAAGGCTGTCTGAGCCTGAGGTTTCGAGTTGACAGCCACACTTTTTGGCCCACTATGAATGAGCAGGTGGCACGGTGGCGATCCGAAAATTTTTTGGCCGACAATGAGGACTTTTTCAAAGAGGAGTGAACCTCCTTCCAAATTCTTTTCAGATCCGCAGTTGTGGAGCGAATCCCCGGAATACCAGCAGATTTGAGAGAATAGAGAGAATTAGATCTGGGATGGAAACCGAAGTTACAGTAGAACGGGGAAGTTTGAGTGGATGAGTGAGATGAATTATTGTAGGCAAACTCTGCCCAGGGCAGCAACGAGGACCAATTATCATGGAATTCGGAGGTATAACATCGGAGGAACTGCTCAAGTGACTGATTAACCCTTTCAGTTTGCCCGTTAGACTGAGGGTGGTATGCAGATGATAGACTGATCCTGATTCTGAGAAGGGTACAGAAGGATCTCCAGAACTGCGCTATGAATTGTGACCCACGATCAGAGACAATATCGGAAGGAAGTCCATGGAGCCGGAAAATATGCTGTATGAAGAGAAGGGCCAGATCTCGAGCTGTAGGAAGCCTGGTTAATGGAATGAAATGTGCCCTCTTACTGAAACGGTCTACCACAACCCAAATAGTATTGTGTCCTGTAGAAGGTGGCAAATCAACAATAAAGTCCATGGACAAATGTGTCCACGGTTTTGCAGGAATGGTCAATGGAAGCAATTGACCTACCAGGCGAGTCCTGGGGACTTTGTTTCTGGCACAAACCTCACATGAGAGGACATGACTTTTGACGTCAGCGGACAAGGATGGCCACCAGACCATACTGGAAAGAATCTCCAGCGTCTTATAAATTCCAGGGTGTCCAGCCGACCTACTATTATGCGCCTCTGCAAGAACCGCCCTCCTTAGATGGACTGGAACGAAGAGACGTTGCTCCGGAGTAGTATCAGGCGCTAACTTCTGGAACCTCTGAAGTGTGATACTTAAATCCTGGGTTAATCCAGCATGGATTACGGAAGGAGGAATAATAGGCTCTGGTTTTGAAACTGGAACGTGGTGTGCCAAGAAACTTCTGGACAGAGCATCTGCCCGGACATTTTTGGAACCAGGTCGATAGGTGATCAGGAAATTGAACCGGGTAAAGAATAACGACCAACGGGCCTGTCTGGGATTTAGACGTTTGGCCGATTGAATATATTGCAAGTTCTTGTGGTCGGTAATGACAGAGATCTGATGTGAAGCACCTTCCAGCCAATGTCGCCACTCCTCGAAGGCCCATTTTATTGCCAATAATTCTCTATTCCCGACATCATAGTTGGCTTCTGCTGAGGAGAACTGACGGGAGAAATATGCACATGGGTGTAGACGATTAGTATGAGGATCCTTCTGTGATAATATGGCATCAGCATCGACATCAGAGGCGTCGACCTCAAGAACAAATGTTTTAGCTGGATCCGGATGTCTAAGGACCTGAGCGGAGACAAAGGCTTTTTTCAGATTTTCGAATGAGGCTACTGCTTGGGGGGACCAATTAGTTGGATCCATTCCTTTGCGGGTTAGGGCGACAATGGGAGCCACGATGTCCGCAAAGCCATGAATGAACCTTCTATAATAGTTGGAGAAGCCCAGAAACCTCTGCACCGCCTTAAGGTTGTTTGGTTGCACCCAATCTAAAATAGCCTGAACCTTAGTTGGATCCATGGAGAATCCCTCAGAAGAGATTATGTAACCTAAAAAGGATACTTTCTGCACCTCGAACTCACACTTTTCCAGCTTGGCATAAAGGTGGTTCTCTCGCAATCTTCGTAGAACTTGTTTGACGTGATTCTGATGTATGGACAAAGATCTGGAATAGATGAGGATATCATCTAAATAGACGACCACTAAACAACCAAGGAAGTCCCGAAGAACCTCATTGATTAGGTCCTGAAATACTGCAGGTGCATTGCTAAGACCAAATGGCATGACCAAATACTCGTAATGGCCAGAGTGCGTATTGAATGCCGTCTTCCACTCGTCTCCTTCTCTGATCCGGATGAGGTTATATGCACCTCGAAGATCGACTTTGGTGAAAACAGTGGCACCTCTTAATTGGTCGAACAATACGGAGATGAGAGGAAGTGGATAGGTGTTTTTGACTGTGATGAGGTTCAATCCTCTGTAGTCAATACAGGGTCTTAGTCCTCCGTCTTTTTTAGACACAAAAAAAACATCCAGCCCCTACTGGAGATTTGGATGGCCTGATGAAGCCCTTTTCCAAATTCTCCTCAATATAATCTTGCATGGACTTGGTCTCGGGTCCCGAGAGAAAATACAGGCGTCCTTTGGGTAACTGGGAACCGGATATGAGCTCGATGGCGCAGTCAAAGTCACATTGAGGTGGTAACGTATCCGCAGCTTTCTTGGAAAACACATCCCAGAAGTCGTGGTATTGTGAGGGAAGTTGCTCCGGAATAGCCTGTACCATACGCAGAGGCAGCATCAAGCAAGACTGTGAACAATACGAGCTCCACTGGACAATTTCTCCTTTCTCTCAATCCACAACAGGGTTGTGACGAGAAAGCCAAGGATGGCCCAGAACCAATGGAACCGATGGGCAGTCAATAAGGAGGAACGTTATAGACTCTGAATGAAGCGCTCCGATGTTCAAATGTAACAGCGGCGTCTCCCATTCAATCTTGCCTCCAGGCAATGGATTCCCATCTAAGCCACAGACTGTAATAGCAGATTTGAGCCTTACAGGCGGAATCCCAGCGGAGCATGCGAACCCGATATCAAGGAAATTGCCTGCAGCTCCACTATCAATGAAGGCCGACAGGGCCAGGGAACTGGAACCAACAGTGATTTGTGCGGGGATCAGAACAGCATTCTTTTGGGAAACAACTTGCAGGCCTAAGTGGATCTTTCCCCAACATGCTTCTTTCTCAGGTCTATAAGGGCAAGAGCAGGAGAAATGGCCTTTCTTACCACAATAAAGGCATAGGCCTTGTGACCGTCTTCTGTCTCTTTCATCGGGAGAGAGGCGAAGCGCCCCTGACTGGGTAGGCTTCTCAACAGAAGAATCTGGAATAAATGCAGACAAACAAGAAGACGCCTCTTTCTCTGCCCTCCTCTCCTTGATCCTCCTGTCAATTTTAATGGCGAGTTGCATAAGGCTCTCCAGCAAAGTGGGTGAAGGATACTGCACAAGTGAATCCTTAATCTCCTCTGACAGTCCTAAGCGAAACTGGCTGCGTAACGCTGGATCATTCCATTCGCTGTCAGGCGACCATCTGCGGAATTCAGCGCAGTATTCTTCTGCCAAACGCCGGCCTTGCTTTAAGGCCCGTAGATGAGCCTCAGCCGAGGCAACTCGATCTGGATCATCGTAAAGGAGGCCCAGTGCATTAAAGAAAGCTTCCAACGATTGCACAATAGGACTCGACTGTGGTAGGGTAAAAGCCCAGGACTGACCCCCTGCAGGAGGGAGATGACAATTCCAACTCTCTGCTGTTCTGAACCTGAAGACCGAGGCTTCAGTCGAAAGTAGAGTTTGCAGCTTTCTTTAAAATTCCGGAACAGGGCTCTATTTCCGGAGAACCGGTCCGGCAAATTTAACTTGGGTTCATCAACTGAACCAGAAATGGGCAGTGTAATCCGGGGGACCTCGACTGAGGAGGACAAACGCTGGGACAGTTCCCGGATCATTTGGTAGAGGGTCTCAACATGACCTGCCAGGGCTTGAAGAGGAGACGATTTGGTTCCGCTTTCTTCCATACCACTTCGTCTCCGGAACGTGAGGGCCGGTTATAATGTTAGGAACCCCTCCAGCCGGCACAACACAACCCGGAATCTACTCTGCCAATCAGGTGTTCACTGGAGCCCCTGATGGTGGGGACAGACTGGGCCGCAGACTGACAGAGGGTCGTGAAGTGTGTACCGGCTGGGGAGAACCCAGGCAAGCGGAGTGGAATCCAAGCAGAGGTCAAGGCCTGGCAGCCGATAGCAGATCCGATAACAAGCCGGGGTCAGGGGTCACGAGCAGACAGGATGGTCGGTATACAAGCCAGAGGTCAAGGTCACGAGATACACAGGCAGGGTCCAAATCCAGGCAAGGGGTCATACACAGGTAGTCAAATAGGATATCCAAGAGACAGGAACAAGACACAGAGCAGGTCAGCAGACTGGAACAGAAACTTTAACCGGCAATGAGGTAGCAGACCTCATTGCCTTAAGTAGTAAGCCCAGCCAATCAGAGCCTGGCTCTGATTATCCTCAGCCTTGCCCCTAGATTACTTAGGCAATAGGTGTTTGTCCTATAGTTGAGCGCATGCGCCCGGCTTCTCACCGCCGGGACGCAGCGCTGAAGCGTCTATGCGTTGCCCCGGCAACGGCCGGGACATGGGCGGAAGTGACGTCCCGGTCGCCATAGCGACGGCCGGGACGCAGGCAAGAGAGTCGCGGCGGCTGGGCACCGCCGCGGCTCGTAACACTCAGTAATTATTTTGGAGTGGTGCTTTGAAAAATTATGGGTGCCGCAAACTGCAAAAGTTTGGGAACCACTGTCATAGTCTGTACAGAGAGATAATCTAAAACTATGCCTAGCATATAATGTACATTTCCCTGTGCTAGTCACAAAGAGCAAATACCTTTTGTGGCGTTTGCAGCCTCTGTAAAATACACAATGGTGAATTATTCTCAAAATAATAAGACAATAGATTACATTTTAAAACACTTGCTGAGATGAAACAAAAAGCAAAGGTCAAAAGTGTGAGGTACTTTAACAGTAAGTAAGTGTTGACCTATTTAGCAAATTAGTCAGCCAGCCAGAGATGTGAAAGAGACCTATGATAACAAAGGTATTGTTATCACAAAATAAGACCAGTCTCAAACCCACACACGTACATCAGACAAGAGCACAGATTAAATATAATAGGCACTAATGGGGATAATCAGTGTATATTCAGTGAATAATCACTCTGTCACAGACACCGCACACAGAAAGGTAACGCATGTGAATGAGTACAATAACATTCAGAGTATGCGGGAACCTAATTTGTGCTTTATTAATCTAAGAGCTGTATGACTATAGAATAGAATTCAACCAATTGCTACTTCAACACATCTCGGCTAATGTACATCATAGCCAGCAATTAGCCCATCAGCACAAGTACAAAAGTTAAAAAAAGGTCTTAACCCCTTTCTGTTGAGCATTCACCATCTCAGTTCATAACAGAGTCTACTGCAATTTACAATGCTTTCAGTCTGCCATAGATTTCTTAATGAGGAGGTGGTGTCGTAATATAAGTACGCACCTTCTGGCCAAAATTACACTTATAAGGATACATTTTTCTTAAAAACTAACGCAGTCCTGAAACCAGATACATAAGAGATGGTTGGAAACAGCTTTGACTTGCTATTTAACAATAAAAGGTGACTCATAATGACAGAGTAACACGTTTCCAGATGTGAACCCACTATGCTGCACAAGGGGCCCTGTAGCAAAGTGTATTTTGCTTCTTCAGCTCCTGCTGTTATTTGGGTCATTTGTAGCAGAAAGGCTCCTGCTCCACTGGATTTTTGCTGCTTTTCAATCTGTATGCATACCCCAATGTGTAGCTTCATTGCTGTCATTCCCTTCTGAGGTGCATGGGGTCCTCAGTAGACTTTCAAAGATAGGCAGAATTATGCTTAAGCATATCAAATACCAACACAGTCTACTGCTCTAAGGCACCACGTATTAGGCTGAGCAAGTTTAAATAGACAAGTAACTGACATCATGGACATGACCGAACATTCATCCATACATAACAGGGACTGCCTAAATCAGAGCATCTGTATAATAGGCAGCAATTCAGGCGCATGTGCCTTAAAAGAGGTCCTATCGATTGGGGGCATACCTAAGTATGGGTCCTTTGTTGTAAAAATGAAAACAATTTTAAGAGGTTTTAACAAGGCTACATGGAAGATATTTACAAAGAAGAGGGGAGTTTGAGATAAAAGGAAACCACATCAACTCGTTCAGTAACTTTGTAAGGATCAATGAAACATGGGGCACATTTAGAAGAAAGTTTTGTAGATGAAGGAGGGAAATCCATACAGTAGATACGAAATGAGAAAAGACCTGTGATCGGGAATGTGACCAACTAATGAGCATGGGTAAGAAGCGCAAATCTTTGGCAGAATGGAAGGTTAAGTTGGGAGTTATTTTGAGACAGGGGTAGGCATGTATGTTGGTGCAGTTTTATGAATAACTTCTTATGTTAATGTAAGTATTTTATATCGGTTTTAGTAAAATACAGGATACTAATGTAAGGACTGACAGATCGTAGAAGCAAAAGAAAAATTTTCAAAGAAAATTGTATTCAAATTAGATTATAGAGGGAAAGTCTTTTTAGGCAAAAAAAGTAAGAAGGGAATTGCAAAATTCAATGAATGAGGTTATGAATTACAGTTTTTGCAGTATCCTGTGTCAGATACATGCATATTCTGGAAATGTTTTTATTAGATGTAGATAACAGGATTCGGTTACATAGTGGATGTGGGAAGCAAAAGACAGTTCTGAGTCAAGGATGACACGTAGGCAGTGAGCTTGAGGGTCAAAGTTTAGTGTCGTGGTACCAATATAAATAGAGGTATCAGGCAAGTTGCTTCTGTTAACTGAAGGGCAGATTTTTAGCTCAGTTTTTAAAACAGTTTGAGGAGACAAGAGGATATCAAAGATGAAAAGACTGAAATACATTCAGTAACACAAGTCTATACAAATGGTGATAGATTCAACAATGAAATACTAACTTGACCGTCATCCCCATAGAGGTGACACTGAAATCCAATGGAGCTTGTTTCTTTTCCAAGAGAATTGGTGTAGATAGAGAAGAGGAGAGAGTCTAGAGTCTAGACAAGTCTTGTGGTACTCCAACTAACAGAGAAAGTGGAAATTAGATGTTTCCATAGAAAGCAACACTGAAATAACTGTTAGATAAGTAGACTGAGAACAAATATAAAAACCCGAAGACCTTGGGAATGCAGGTTTTGTATGAGAAGTAAGTGGTCTCCAGGGAAAATTAAGCAGAGAGGTCTAGGAGAATTAGAGAAGACAGTGCCTTTAGATTTAGTAGTGATCAAATCATTAACCACCTTAGTCACTGCATTCTCCGTGAAGTGTTGGTATTGAAAGCTTAACTCAAGGGGGTTGAGAGGTTGTTTGAGGAAAGGAAATGTGTGAGGTGAGTGTTAGCAAACCACTCAAGAATTTTGGAGACATGAGAGTCAAGAGCTGGGATGGTAATCTGAGTGAGAGTTTGGGTAAGAATTCTTTTTTTAACAGTGACTGAAAAATACCAGTGTAGAGTGAGAGGTTACAGGTGTTAGTTAAGGCTGGGATGAGCACAGGACATGATGAATGACTAACCTGTGAGAGTCAAGTGTACAGGTATTAGATTGGGATGAGATATAGAGGGAGATGTACCAGAAGATACACAAAAGTAATTGAGCAGGTTGGGGAAGAGGATACCATTTTATATTGGTTCTTGACAATCTTGTCCTTGAGGTAGGAAGCAAGGTCTTTAGCAGTGATGGTGATTTTAGAGGTTGTTGTAGCAGGATTGAGAAGAAATACAAATGTATTAAAGTGGAAATTTGGTTAGAAGCCTGTGATGAGAAATTGGAAGTATGTTTGTTTGGCAGTGTCTATTAAGTAGGTGTGGTAAATAGAAGTATTTTTGAGGAAGTCATAAGCGGTACAAGACCTTTTCCAATGGCGTTCTAATTTGTGGGAGAGTTTTTGAAGGCAGCTTGTTTCTTTAGTGTTCCATCTCTGAGACTGTGATTGTTGAAGCGTTGATCAAGGGCTGTTGCTAGAGTGTGACTAAGATACTGCACTACCTGATCAGGACAAGAGAATATAGAAAGTGGGAAGAAAAGTTCTTGCAGAGAGGTGGAAAGTTGTTGAAAAGTAATAGAACAGAGATTGATTTCTGTGGGCATGAGAAGTCTAGGTTGAGTAGTCAGAGATAAATAGCTGGAGGTGAGCTTGCAGGTGGTCAGGTGTAAGAGAAGGAACAGAGTGTTAAAGAAATCAGAATCTGAAGAAAGCTTGGATAAAACTAGATTAAGGCAGTGGCCATCAGAATTAGTAGAAGAGGTGGTCTACAAGGAGAGGCCAAGAGAGGAGATTAGAAAGAGTAGTTTGGAGGCACAAAGATAATATGGATAATCAATACGGATGTTGAAATTACTTGAGGTATAGGTAGGGATTTCAGAGAATAAGAAATGAGGAAGCCAGGCAGAGAAATGTTCAAGGAATTGTTGGGGTGGCCCGGGGGAACAAAATATCAAAGCAACACACAGAAAGAAGGGGTTAAAGATCTGGATAGTATTTTCCTCAAAGGTAGAAACATAAGTAATGGAACAATTGGTAGAACGTAAATGTGCAGCATTTGGAAATAAGGAGTCCAACCCACCGCCTTCCAGGCTTGGAGGTGTAGGTCAAATGGAGACCACTGTGTGAAATGGCCTTAGGTGGGCAGTGTCTGATTGTGCAAACTATGTTTCTGTTATTGACAGAAAGTTGAGGTTGCTTGAGAAGAAGAGGGTATGAATGGAGGTTAGTTTATTATAAATAGAGCATGCATTCAATATGAGAAATTTATAGGATTTTGAAAGTGAAATGAGACAGATGATATATTTGAAGTTTGCTGGATTTCTATAGTATTCTGAATCAGAATGAAGTGTATGGGAAATGTAGAGAGGACTTGGATATAGTGATATATTACAAGCTACTAGAAGCAGAAGTTTTAAGACGTAGAAAAGATGATTGTAAGATTAAAAGTTTATTTTGTAACGACAGGTTGAGGATAGTACAGTTAATATCCTCAATATGGATAAAAGAATGTGATGTAGTGGGGATGAAGGATGTTAACATTATAAGGATGATGCCAGGGAAGGATAATAAGAAAACTATTTGTTAAACAATGTTGTATTTCATAGGAAGTGGCAAGGGACTAAAGGAAATAAACAATAGAAATAGAAAGCTATGACCTCGGCTATGTGCAGAGCAGTGAGATGAGAAGTGTTGGTTCTGGATGGAGCAGAAGAAGATTGTTGCTGGTTGTCTTCAGATGTAGTTGTGATATTCCTTCACTTTGGAAGTAGGCACACAGGAAGTAAATCACAATAGCATCATGTAAATCAAAGTTTGCTTTATAAATTAGCTTTAATTATCAGCAAAAAACAAGAAACTGGTTTAAAGAAAACTACAAACCTGACCCCAGTATGGAGTGGACAACTACTTCATCTCATTCATCAATGCATACAGTGCATATATATATATATATATATATATATATATATATATATATATATATATTGTAACAAAGGGAGGCATTTATCTGACAAGATGCAGAGAAAGCATACAAGCAGAATAAAACATTGGCACAGTTATGCACCTAGATTGAGCTTAAACCAGGTAAAGACTTATGTATAGTTTAAAGTTTGGTTAACTTACATGATTTGAAAGCTCCTTCCTCTCAGCAAACAGACAGAGTGTGTCTGTTAGTGCAAACAAAGCCAGTGATGGGCGTTTCCTCTTAAAGAGAAGGTGGGTGTGTCACCTGCCCATCAAGCTAAGGCTGGGGGAGGCGTATCATGTATAAAAGCTTGATTGTGTCATTTGTTCACCGAAACCAACGTCGAGGAAGCTGGCTGGTCTTGAGAGAGCTGGTCTATGTCTAGCTAGCGTTTAGGGTCTCCAAGAACAGCTGTGAAATCTGTACGGTGTCAAAACATTTACCATCCTGACAATAAAACTACATAAAAAGGAAGAAGTTGTTCGCGTGTGCTTCATCAGTAGCGGGCTCTTGTCACTATATATATATATATATATATATATATGAGATGGGTGGGCTCCAAACTTTGCCTATCCGAGTACCGAGCCGAGCAGGCTCGGTACTCTCCCGCCCGTTCGGAATCGAGGGAAAACGTCATCATGAATACCCTCCTCCACAGCAGTCCATCGCAATTTGACAGAGGGAGAGAGAAGGGTTAGGTCACAGGCTGTATTAGAGCAGGGACAGAGCAATAATTGTACACCTTATTCTTTCTATTATTATTTCAATTCTATTCTTTTTCAATTCTATTATTATTGCCAATTCTATTAGCAATTGTTAGTGCAGGATGAGAGAAGGATAGAGGAGTCTTTTTTTTTTTTTTCCAATATTTTGCACTACAAGTGCTTAGGGGTGTCCTATATTCCCCAGTGTGAAACACTAATATTTCTGGCTGTCAAAAGTCATATTTATCAGCAGTATTTCTACAATTTTTTGCACTACAAGTGCTTTGGGGTGTCCCATATTCCCCAGTGTGAACCACTATTTTTTCTGGCTGCCAAAAGTCATATTTACCAGCAGTATTTCTACAATTTTTTGCACTACAAGTGCTTTGGGCACATTAAAATGGATTCAAAGCAGTCCACATATGAGCAGAATTAGCAAGCAGGTGCTGGCACCAGTCCTGATGGTAGTGTTCCCAGTACGTCATCTGGTAAAACCTATGTAAAAGTGCATAGTATTTTTAAATCAGGGAAAAAACACACCCCCTCAAAAAAATTACCATGTTGAAGCAAAAAAGAAGTGTAACTGAGGAAAAGATAAGTGCCGATAAAAAAAAATTTGACAACATGCCATTCTAGACACGCAGTGGCAAAGAAAGAATGAGGCCTTTGCCTTTCTCTATCAGTGGCAGATCAAAAAATGTTACAGAGCCTTCTTCTTGTATGGTCACTCGTGACCAAGCAAGACCAAGTAATTTGGAATCTAAAAGTGGTGCACAACTGCTGTTATGCGTCAAAGCCGAGCTGCAAGAAAACAGTAAGACTTTCGAGGCTAATGTATGCTCAGAATCAGAAATGACACCAAAGCCCGTGGAGAGTCCATCCACCAGTGGTATGTCTAATCGTGAGCATTCTGTTAGTGTACCCATAAAGAAGGGCCCTTTCAGCAGTTCTGCTGATGTGTGCCTTAACAGCCCGAGTCTAGCCGGTGATCCACCAATTGAGGATGACACTTTGAAATTAGAAGAGGATGAGGGGGAGATTTGTGTAGGCGACGAGGGCGCTAATGATGATGTTGATGAGGATGATGCAGACAGATACCAAATTGCCTTTCTCAATTTCTATTCATATTCTACAGTCTATAACGGCTGAATAGTTTTCTATTTGACTCCTAGTGGAGAGAGGGTCTGATGCAGACAGATACCAAACTGCCTTTGTCCATTTCTTTTAATATTCTAATTCTACAGTCTATGCAGGCTGCTACAAGTGGAGGGGGGGGGGGTCATAGACAGCCACCAAACTACCTTGGTCCATTTATTTTTATATTGTTCAGTCCATGCAGGCTGCTTTTTTCTATTTAACTACAAGTGGAGGGGGGGCATAGACAGCCACTAAACTACCTTGGACTACCTTGGTCCATTTATTTTTTATATTGTTCAGTCTATGCAGGCTGCTTTTTTTCTATTTCACTACAAGTGGAGGGGGGAGGGGGGTTTATAGACAGCCACCAAACTACCTTGGTCCATTCATTTATTCTTTATATTGTTCAGTCTATGCAGGCTGCTTTTTTTCTATTTAACTACAAGTGGAGGGGGGGGGGGAATAGACAGCCACCAAACTACCTTGGTCCATTTATTTTTATATTGTTCAGTCTATGCAGGCTGCTTTTTTTCTATTTAACTACAAGTGGAGGGGGGGGGGGGGGCCATAGCCAGCCACCAAACTACCTTTGTCCATTATGTTTTATATTGCACAGTCTATGCAGACCGTCTTCTTTTCTATTTAAGTACAAGTGGAGGGGGGGGGGGAGGGGGCTGATGCAGACAGATACCAAACTGCCTTTGTCCATTTCTATTTAACATACAGTCAATGCATGCTGATTTTTTTATATTTAACTACAATTGGAGGGTGTAATATACACCCAAAGACGATGGCTACATTGCCAAAAGTCAAAGATGGAGTGGGAAGACAACCAGGTTTGTCTGTATAATTTGCAGGCAAGTGTTAGAATTAAGGACGGCCTACCAGGGATGTTTTTTCATAATTTATTAGCTTAGAATTACCTCCGTTATCTAAAAAACTGGTGGAGCACTAAATTATGTTATTTTAGACAAAAAAAAATGGTATTTTTTTCAAAAATAGCAAAACAAAACCAAACAAAACCAAAACTAAAACACGCAAGTGCGGTTTGGCAAAACCAAAACCAAAACACAACGGTAATCCAGATCCAAAACCAAAACCAAAACCAAAACACGGGGGTCAGTGAGCATCTCTAATATATATATACTATTTGTCTTTTTAAGGAAAGTGTAAAGCAACGGACATGGTGTGTGGTATTACAACCTATTAATCTAATCCATACCTGAACTGTACTTTTTAGCCATGTTGCTATCAGGATGTATCAGTGATGTAACTATAACATCTCCTTGGAAAAATACTTCAGGGGTTAAATTCTGCCTCAACAGGGAACACTCAGGAGTTGAGTGAATTAAGCTACCATTGTTATTTCTGTTTTCTCCCTATAGTCCACTAGTGAGCTCTACAGCCAACCAGGAGCTGGACCCAGCAGGGGTCACCTGAGAGAAGACTCCTGGGGAGGTAGGGGAGGGGGATGGATAGTGTGAGAAGCCCACCAATCGAGACCTTTTGCAGCTCCCCTGGGCAGGCAGTTCCCAAGGTGGGAAGAGATGTGCTGTGGAACATGTCTCACTGGATTTATTTGAACTGATTTCCTCACTTGCTGGACCTGCTATCGTTACGGGGCAGTGCTGTATTTAATCCGGTTCTACAGAATAAATCATCCATATGTTTTTCCTCTAATACCGTGTCTGAGTGATTTGGGAACCACGTATCCTCACAGAATGGATTACTAGTTTTATTATAATATTTATCCCTTCCAATCTTTGGATCCTTCAAGGACTTGTAGCTGTGAATTTTCCTTTCAGTTGAGTATACTTTACACTTTATAGCTGCAATTCGAAAGCATTTCTCCAATGACAATAAAGAATGTATTTTATGTTGAGCATTAATTGTGTGGTATAATCTTTACCTACTTGTTACCAATCATTACAAAAACATATATTAATATTGGGCAGGGTTAATCTACTTTCTATGTAACAAGACAGGTGCACTGCATAGAAGTAATTAGGGACTCTGAAAAAGAACAAACCCTTAATAAAAGATTAATGATATCAATACTCCAAAATAGGTTAGGGGATGAAACTTCTATTTTATGACATCTTTTTAATTTTTTTTGACAATAATGTTTTTATTAAAGCGGTTTATGATAAAGGGTAATGGATTAAGAAAAGGGGGAGGTGAGGGGGTACATAGTGGGAATGGACAAAACAGAGCACACCAGAGGACATAACATTAACAGCATGTTTTATGACATCTTAAATGAAGCTCTCCATCTGCATGTGATCTTTCCTGATATAAGTATCATTGTCCCTGTGATGTGTTATGTGAATATAAGTTTATATGACTATCTATGTGCCCTGTACAAATGTATAGCACAATCTGTGTGTAAGTCGTTGGAGAGAAACTATGGGCCTCATTGATTATGGCACGTAAATGCCCATACATGTCGTATTTTGCATAAAATCAATCTGTGCATGCCCATAAATGAACCATACGCCAGAGAACACAGCGACGTTCTATTCATCTTCAAGCACAAAGGATCCTTACTACAGCCTATGACTTCAGGGACAGAACGTGGAGGGGAATGGGCATATGCACATAGTCAATGTAAAGTAAGGGTGTGCCACGCTCGAGCGTACGAAGCAGCAGCAGCATCTGATTCAAGATTTGGGCATCTGTAAGGTATGTGATTATCAGTCGTATCACTTGCACCAGTTACAGGTTGGGTGTAAGTGCCAAGTGATAATGATGACAGTTGTGTATGCCTGCTAGACCATGTGTTTGCAATCAGGAACAACTGTAAAAGTTTATTTTATGTACAGTAGACATCCTGATAAATGTATGTTATAGGAAAAAAAACACTTTTGTGATTGTAAATATATAGCATAGCATATAGATATAGCATGCATACGTGACAGTCATCACTAGTGATCAGGACTTAGACTAGTTCTGTAGCTGGAGCATGAGATACGGCAGAAAATTAAGTCCCTCTGAGCTTGAAGCAGACGTAGACAGGGACAGGCTGGGGGTCATCTGCTCCCTGGGCCAGTCCCGGGGGCTACTTTGGGCTGGGTCACTGGGCCACCTGCATTTTTTTTCTTTAAAATGGGTTGCTGCGTTGAGTCTTGCCCAGTGTCGGACTGGGACATGAAGGGCCCACCGGGGAAACCAATGACTGGGGTCCACCTAATACCATATGGTGCTGCAAAGGGGGTGCTGGTGCACTCAAGACAGGAGGTTATCATTTTAGACAAATACACAGGCATAACTGTGTGCACTATTGTTAGTTGCATGCAGTTCTGCCTTCACGAGCAGTACAGTGTGAAGCAGGACATACCTCCCAACTGTCCTTGTAGTCGGACCAAATCCTGAATAAGCAAGACAGCCACAAAAATTCGGGACTACCCCACCAGTGTCACGGGCACTAGGAGTCTTTGCCCAGGAAATCACCAGATGTTGGCTTACCAGAGTAATATAGATGGTAATAGGTACTCTGGTAGCAGGGTGACAATGGAACTGGAGGAACAGCAGATGGTGAGAGAATGCTCGAGGGAAGTCTATGACTAGCAGCACTGGTAGAGAGTATATAATTGAACACGAGGAACTGGATGGACAAGGAAACGTGAGGGTAGTCAGTGGTCTGCGTATAGCAAGTTGTACCACTACTATAGTGAGGAGGAATGTCCAGGAGTAACAAGGAGGTAGTGAGAGTCAGCGGTCTGCGTATAGCAAGTTGTACCGCTGTCTAGGTAAAGGAATGGAATCCAGGTGAAGGTAGATAACAGGGAAGTCAGTGGTCTGCGTATAGCAAGTTGTACCACTGCTATGTGAGAGGATACTTGAAACTGGTGTCACAGGGAACTGGAATCAGTGGTCTGCCTATAGCAAGTTGTACCACTGCAATATATATGTGAGGAGGACACGAGGAGATAAATGCTATGCAGAGTATACACGGGTACACAGAACTTGATCCCACGATGATATCATAACACAATGATAACAGAGCAGCACTGCTAAAGTATACAAAGTCACAATAACAATCCAGGCAAATAGGAGACAAAGTCAATGGTAGCAAAAGTCTCAGTGGAAAGAGGACTCCGGAGGAGAACACAACACAGTCCAGCTAGATATGCAATACACCAGCATAGTCAATGAGAAGTATGCATACCGCGGTTCAGGAGAGCAGGCTGTCAGAGAGGCGTGCAGGGATACTTGAACGGCTGAAGGCCGGCAGGAGGAGAGATCACTGGAAGGTGGAAGCGGTAATCAAGTTGGTGCAGCGCACGGCAGGTAAACCATCATGAACGAGGCAATACTCTGGAAGCAGTAGTAAATGGAACTGGAACTTGAAGAACACGGGAGAGTCGAGGCGGTCTGAACTCCAGTAGCAGAGATGGAAGCAGCGGAGCGCTGACCCGATGAACACAGGAGAGTTGAGATGAGCTGGAACTCTGTAGAAGCAACGGAGGCAGCGGATAGGAATCAGCTGGCTGCAGACACGATGAACACCGGGGAGTTGAGGTGAGCAGGAACTCTGTAGAAGCAGCGGAGGCAGCGGATAGGAATCAGCTGGCTGCAGACACGATGAACACCGGGGAGTTGAGGCGAGCAAGAACTCTGTAGAAGCAACGGAGGCAGCGGATAGGAATCAGCTGGTGCAGACACGATGAACACAGGAGAGTTGAAGTGAGTAGGAACTCTGTAGAAACAACGGAGGCAGCGGATAGGAATCAGCTGGTGTAGACACGATGAACACAGGAGAGTTGAAGTGAGTAGGAACTCTGTAGAAACAACGGAGGCAGCGGATAGTAATCAGCTGGTGTAGACACGATGAACACAGGAGAGTTGAAGTGAGTAGGAACTCTGTAGAAACAACAGAGGCAGCGGATAGGAATCAGCTGGTGTAGACACGATGAACACAGGAGAGTTGAAGTGGTCTGGAAACCACAATAGAAATAACAGGAATCAGCAGGAGCTGAATACACAAGGAAACACAGGAACACCTTCAGAGGCTCATGGGAATGAGACTCCAAGATCAGGCAACGAGGTATTGACCACAGGTGCTTTAAATAGGGAGTGTTGCCTAATCAGCCAATTAATGAAAAGCAACAGATACCGAAGGCTTGAAAGGGCTGCACATGCGCAGACCCTCAGGATGGCGGACGGCCACGGTTCCTAAACATACGAGAAGTAGCACTCACAGTCCGGTGAGTGACAACCAGATTCAGGACAGTTGGCAGATTGTCCTGGTCTCTCCTATCTGTTCTTGTCATTTCACCACCTGTGGCTGCTGGTGTCTTAGATCAGTTTCTGCTTATCTGAATCCTTGGAATGTTGGGGGCCCTATTGGAAAAAAAAATGGGTACATGAAATTTAGAAAACTCCAAACATCCCTATAATTTAATCAACAGCACCAACATTTAATACCCCACTCCTTCCCCTCATATCACACATTATATTAAAAAAAACACTCCCTCACACATTATGGCAGCCCCCTCCCCTGTCAGCCACACAAATAGCAGGGCCCCCTTCCCTGTCACTAGCACAAATAGCAGGGCCCCCTCTTCCCTCTCACTAGCACAAATAGCAGGGCCCCCTCTTCCCTGTCACTAGCACAAATAGCAGGATCCCACTTTCTTGTCACTAGCACAAATAGCAGTGCCCTCTCTTCCCTGTCACTAGCAAAAATAGCAGGGCCTCCTCCCCTGTCACACACAAATAGCAGGGTCCCCCTCCCCTGTCAATCACACAAATAGCAAGGCCCCTCTTCCCTGTCAATCACACAAATAGCAAGGCCCCTCTTCCCTGTCACTCACACAAATAGCAGCCCCCCCCTCCCCTGTCACTCACACAAATAGCAGCCCCCTCTCCCCTGTCACACTCACTAATAGCAGGCCCCCCCTTTCATTCATACTTACCTTATTGCTGGAGCCTCCTGTCTGCGATGCTCCATGCTCCCTGTGCAATCAGAAGCGAAACAGGAGGTAGCGTGCATTCCACAGTGGAATGCACGCTACTTCCTGTTTCCTGTTTAGCAAAAGTGGCTGGTCCCTGAGGAGGGATCAGCCACCCACTGCCACACTGACCCCACTTTCCCCCACGCTGCACCTGGCCCCCACTGCCACCAATTAGTCAAGGGCAGAGGAATATTTTTTTTAGCCCCGCCCCACCACCGAAGAGGGCGGAGCTATCTGGCATCAGGGCCTACCAGTGGATCCCCCGGCTCCCCGCCAGCCCAGTCCGACGCTGGTCTTGCCCCCTGACTAAAAATTGCCAGCCCCCCCTGCACATGGATGCCTGCACTCGAGTTTAGCATGCCCTTCTTACTGTACATTGACTATGGACAAATGCCCTTTCCCCGCCCGATACCTGCCAGAAATCGTAGGCTGTTGTAAGTGTCATTTGCGTACGACGATGAATTGAGCCTTGCTGCATTTAGTTGCATATGGTCCAGTTCTGGGAATGCACAAATTAAATTTGCAGCATTTACATTCCTTGATGAATCAGATCCATTTACTGCAAACACATATAGCTAACACAAAGAGTTGGCTTGGGTACTATTTTCCGAAGCTGTAAAACACAACACTACTTACCCCGGCAGGATGAAACCGAACACCTCATCGCCGACTGACTGAAAAGACTGACACCTTCAAACGAAGACTTTCCTCAGTTGCGGCACATGAAGAACCTGGCAGTGGGCGATAACATCACCTTGAAGAGACTGAATGTGATCCGAGTTCTTAAGGTAGTAATTTAAGGAAGCGCCGCCTATACAAGGTTAATTACTAAAGCATGTTCCTTGTAAGGTGGCGCCTCCTTAAATTACTACCTTAAGAACTCGGATCACATTCAGTCTCTTCAAGGTGACATCATCACCCACTGCCGGGTTCTTCATGTGCCGCAACTGAGGAAAGTCTTTGTTTGAAGGTGTCAGTCTTGTCAGTGAGTCGGCGATGAGGTGTTCAGATTCATCCTGCCAGAGTAAAGCTGGGTACACACTACAGAAATTTCGACCAACTTTTTATGCCGAGCGATTTTACATGCGACCGATGGTCCGATCGCTCGGTCTATGGACTGCATACACACTAGCCTTGTTTAGGACATTAAAGGGAAGAGCGGACGTCCCTTTAGCAACTTTTTACAGCCATGTTGTCGTGAACAATGATTTAAATTTCGTACACACTGCAGTGACATTTGCGGGAAATGTAGCGAGATACCAAAGACATTAGCATAAAGGGGCAGGGCTTTCACTATAGTTAACTCCCAAAACAGCATAAAAACAGAAGGCTACGCTGTCTCTTCATTCATTCCTATTTGTAAACCTACAATGGCTACCAGGGCCGGACTGGCCATCTGGCACTTCTGGCAAATGCCAGAAGGGCCGATGGCCAGATGGGCCGGTTGCTAGCTGGCCGGCCCCATCACTCAGCACACAGACTGTCATGCCAGAATTCAGCATGACAGTCTGTGTGCTGAGCAGTGGGGTCGGCACTACACTTACTTCCTGGTGTGGTCGCTCCTCCCCTCTCTCCTATGAATGGCTCTGGAGATGTCACATGGGACGAGCACCATGTGATAGGTGCCGTCCCATGTGTTAGGAGAGACTGTACAGCGCGCTGCGGAGCGCACAAGGTAAGAGGGAGGGGGTAGTTTGTGTGACAGTGGAGCTATATGTGGACAGGGGAGCTATATGTGTGACAGGGGAGCTATATGTGTGACAGGGGAGCTATATGTGGACAGGGAAGCTATATGTGTGACAGGGGAGCTATATGTGTGACAGGGAAGCTATATGTGGACAGGGGAGCTATATGTGGACAGGGAAGCTATATGTGTGACAGGGGAGCTATATGTGGACAGTGGAGCTATATGTGGACAGGGGATCTATATGTGTGACAGGGGAGCTATATGTGTGACAGGGAAGCTATATGTGTGACAGGGGAGCTATATGTGGACAGGGGAGCTATATGTGTGACAGGGGAGCTATATGTGTGACAGTGGAGCTATATGTGGACAGGGGAGCTATATGTGTGACAGGGGAGCTATATGTGTGACAGGGGAGCTATATGTGTGACAGGGGAGCTATATGTGTGACAGGGGAGCTATATGTGTGACAGGGAAGCTATAAGTGGACAGGGGAGCTATATGTGTGACAGGGAAGCTATATGTGTGACAGGGAAGCTATATGTGTGACAGGGGAGCTATATGTGGACAGGGGAGCTATATGTGGACAGGGAAGCTATATGTGTGACAGGGGAGCTATATGTGTGACAGGGGAGCTATATGTGTGACAGGGGAGCTATATGTGTGACAGGGGAGCTATATGTGTGACAGGGGAGCTATATGTGTGACAGGGAAGCTATATGTGTGACAGGGAAGCTATATGTGTGACAGGGAAGCTATATGTGGACAGGGGAGCTATATGTGGACAGGGGAGCTATATGTGTGACAGGGGAGCTATATGTGTGACAGGGGAGCTATATGTGTGACAGGGAAGCTATATGTGTGACAGGGAAGCTATATGTGGACAGGGGAGCTATATGTGGACAGGGGAGCTATATGTGTGACAGGGGAGCTATATGTGTGACAGGGGAGCTATATGTGTGACAGGGGAGCTATATGTGTGACAGGGAAGCTATATGTGGACAGGGAAGCTATATGTGTGACAGGGAAGCTATATGTGTGACAGGGGAGCTATATGTGTGACAGGGGAGCTATATGTGTGACAGGGGAGCTATATGTGTGACAGGGGAGCTATATGTGTGACAGGGAAGCTATATGTGGACAGGGGAGCTATATGTGTGACAGGGAAGCTATATGTGTGACAGGGAAGCTATATGTGTGACAGGGGAGCTATATGTGGACAGGGAAGCTATATGTGTGACAGGGTATCTATTTATTTGTGTGACAGGGTATCTATTTATTTGTGTGACAGGGTATCTATTTATTTGTGTGACAGGGTATCTATTTATTTGTGTGACAGGGTATCTATTTATTTGTGTGACAGGGTATCTATCTATTTGTGTGACACCATAATGTGTGTATGGGTAGCTCTTAATATAATGTGGGAGGAAGGCTGTTAATCTAATAGGGAATTGCAGGTGGGGGCTAATTATTGGGTGCTATTCTATTTGTGGGGTGAAGATGGGGGCAATTTAATAGTGGGGCCTATCAATTTCAGATGGGGTGATTGGATTTTTAATTTAATGCTGGGGTGCTTTGGAGAGAGGGAAATAGTTTTATTTATCAAATGTGAATACTAGTACTTTAATGTTGTGGCTGCAGTGAGGCCTAATTTTAAAAAATGGATGCTATATTGATTTAACACCAGGGCTAAATTTCATCTGCTCATTTTTTTCTCCAAATAGGGCATCCAACATTCCAGGATCCAGACAAGCAGCAACTGATCTAAAGACACCAGCAGCCACAAGTGGTGACCATGACAAGACAGGTAGGAGAGACCAGGACAGTCTGCCAACTGTTCTGAATTTGATGGGTGACTGTCCCGCTTAGTCAGGATTTGGTCTGACAACAAGGACAGTTGGGAGATATGTCCTACTTCACACTGTACTGCTTGTTAAGGCAGAACTGCGTGCACCTAACAGTAGTGCACACTGTATTGCCTTTGTATTTGTCAAAAATTTGTCTAATAGCCAAATTGCATCATAGGAGCCCCCCTGACTTAAGTGCCCGGGCCCCCCGAGCCTTAATCCAGTTGGTAAGCAGGAGGATCTGTGCTCCGTCCCGGACAGGGCACAGCCTGCAGAGCAAGCCGAGGAGCTCTAAGTCTCACGAGATTTATTAATCTCATGAGACTAAGAGCTTCCCTGCTCACTCTACAGGAATGTCAGCAGCATCAGAAGCATAGATAAGTACAGTGGGCTGGGGGTGTCATAATGTATCTGGGGGGGTGGCGTAATGTGGATGGGGAGGGTCTGATAAATGTAATGTTTTATTATAATGTATGAATCAACGCACCATTTTGACCATGCCCCCAACATAATGTAGCTACGCCTTTGGCGGCACCGCCACTGCACTGCGGCACACTTTTTTTTTCCAGCTTATGAACAGAGGTGGGCCTGTGTGCTTTAAATGCCAGGGCTGATTTTTAGTCCCAGTCCGGCCCTGATGGCTACAGTAGTAGAAGAACAAGCAACTGCACTTCTCCTGCTTGCTGTGGCAAGAAGACTGCTGGTAGGGAACCAAAGAGAAAGAAGGAGAAAGAGTAGATCTTGTTGGAGCAAAGATTGGTTCAAGAGGAGAGACACGTTCTCTCATATGCCCCTGCTACAGGATATACGGGAAAACAACCCAGATGATTTCAAGAATTTTCTTCGTATGAATGATTCAACTTTTCAGGAACTGCTCCAACTAGTAACCCCTCTCATCCAGAGGGAGAACACCCAATTAAGGAGAACCATACCACCAGAGCAAAGACTGGTGGCAACACTAAGATTTTCACCCCAAGCTCTTGGCCTGATAATACCTGACACCTGTGATGCTATCATCGAAGTTCTCAGTGACCAGTATATGAGGGTTGGTGAAAAGCAATAGTATTTATTGTAAAAATAGCGGTTTACATATTAACATATATAACATTGTAAAAATACATTTAACTTGGAATGTGCAATTCATAAATTGTTTGGACCAGAGCAATAGTTTATAATTGTTGGTAGTGCAAAATTTTGCTTGTGTCCATACCAGATGTATTCCCTGCGTAATGTGGCATCCTTACTGATGCTAATGGCGTGGATGTCATACAAGGTTGAGACATGCCGCTTTGTCCACCCATGGTACCATGCTGCAACTGTGCTGTCTGAAATGTGTATGCTTGTTTGTGTCTATGGTTAGTTGTGGAAATAAATGTGTCCGGCCACAAATCTTCAGCGGTAGCCCTACACATGAGGTCGCACAGCAGCCGCTCCATTTCAGCTTGTATGCGCTTGCTACTACTTCTCATTTTGCTAGCTATTGTTGCTCCGAGGAAATCAAATGTGTCCTGTTCCTTTGTTTTTGTTATCAGAGTGTTAGCGCAATCAATCATCTTTTCAGCAAGTGCATCAGTTTCTTGTATTTCATTTATTCTGCGTCTCTTTCGCTTCTGATTGTTTTTTGCTGGTGTATCAGCTTGGGTCACATCTTGCCTGTCAGCAGTTAGCTGGCTTGCACGTGGAGTGCTATTAATTGTTGTAGCATCCTGGTCTTCAACTTCCAGCAAGAGCCCATCAGACAGTAGTGCAGGCTGAAAAGGAGCAAACGAATGAGGGAATGCAATTGCCTGCATGTTCAAATGTAAACTATTTACACATCTTTATGTTTCAGTTTCCATCGACAGAGGAAGGCTGGAAAGTGATAGCGGAAGGCTTTGAGAGACTATGGACTTTCCCAAATTGCGGTGGTGCCATTGATGGCAAACATGTCCGAATCATGCCACCATCTAACAGTGGATCTTTCTACTATAACTACAAAGGGTTTTTTTTAGCATTATTTTAGTGGCCATAGTGGATGCGAACTATGAAGTCCTATTTGTGGACATTGGAAAAAATGGAAGAGTCTCAGATGGAGGTGCATTGGAGCATACTACCTTCCATAGCAAACTACAAAACAATGCCCTAAACCCTCCATCGCAGAGTAGCACAAAATATGGACTAAACTTTGTGTTTGTGGCAGATGACACCCTTGCATTGCACAACAATGTTTTAAAACCGTACCCTCAAAGAAATCTGACCATTGAAAGGCGTATATTTAATTACAGACTGTCACGTGCTCAGCGTGTAGTTGAAAATACCTTTGGGATTCTAAGTTACAGGTTCCGAGTTTTTCATTCTACAATAATCCTGCGTTTGGACAAAGTCGACAAAGTAATGGCGGCCTGTTGTGTTCTGCATAACTTTCTGCGGCGTAAAAGCAACAGTGGACGTACCACTCAGATCAATGTGGAAAGTAATGCCGAGGACATGGAGGTAGTGGGCTTGACACCATTAGAGTGTGGACACTCTAAAAATAGTAGTTCATTGGCAAAATTAAATCGTGAAACGTGCCTTACGTATTTCAATGGTGATGGTGTCGTGCCATGGCGGAATGATTGCTTATGACTGTTTATATACATGTTATGCATTGTTATTGTGTTGTTGATTGTTTGAACATGAATAAATCTGTTACATGACAACATCATAATGTACTGTACTTACGGTGCCGCTTGCAGGTATACAGATGCTTGCTCTACCTCTGGGGATGAACTGCTGTCTGTGGGCATGCTGCTAGTGGACGTATGTGGTGTTTCTTGGTCCCTCACAAAGTGTAACATATCAAAGTACCATAGCTTTGGCACATACACGTCTTCAGCTGCAGCTCCAGATTTTTTTGCTGCTTCAACTTTATTTAATTCTTTTTTATACACAGTCCTAAGGTTCTGGATCTTGCTTTTTGCCCATTCAACAGTTGCTCCAGGGTGATATGGCAGACATGCTTTTACAAGCTCTTGCATCGCAATGTTTCGCATCATTCGGTTAGAATACTCCTTGGATTTGGCTTTCCACAAACATGGGTGAGCCCTGTAGGTCTCAATAAAATCCTTCATTAAGTCAGCATTTCTTTCGTAAGTCATTGTGTTCTGTTTGGGTATAATAAAAAGAAACATAAGTCCCATCTGTGCTGTACAATAAACCAATGCAAGTACACATGTATGTACCAATCAGAAATAACTTACCGTATATGTGAACGAATGTACAGCTCCGAAGAATCGT
The DNA here is from genome assembly GCF_038048845.1 of Mixophyes fleayi. Taxonomy (NCBI): domain Eukaryota; kingdom Metazoa; phylum Chordata; class Amphibia; order Anura; family Limnodynastidae; genus Mixophyes; species Mixophyes fleayi. The sequence continues at coordinate 58,906,324 of NC_134403.1, read as the reverse complement.
AAAATCCCTTCGTATGTAATGGTCATGAACGGGTTACAGTTATAGGGAAAAAAAAATCCATACATGAGGTTATTATACACGAATAGTTATCACCCACAATGCTCCATTCTCTAAACAAACGCCCATGTCTGAGTGTATAAAATTATAGAGGAGCCTGTCTGGTGCAGAGGAACGTGAGAAGATGGCGAATGAAGAAAAGGTGTTAGTGGGGGTTGAGGCAATGGAGACGGAGACGCAGTCACAAATGGTGGTGGAAGGGCCAACAAATGTTGGAAAAGTTAAGGTGGGGGATGGAGATGCTCAAGAAGAATGTACTGCAGTTAAAAGAGCAAAGTCAATGAGCCCAAGAAAGATGGAGATGATGGTAAAAGTATTGGACCAGTACGACTACGACTGTCAAAAGCGAAAGTACAGAAAAGTTAATAATAGAAAGGAATTGATAATGCAAAAACTACTGCGATTACTGAAGGAAAAACTTGGAAAGAAAAGAAATAAATTCCAAGTCCAGAAGAGGTGGTTGGACCTTAAAAATAAAGAGGCTAGGAGACTGGAGCGAATCCGTAGAAACATTAAAAAAAGTAAGTAGCACGTGTAGTCGTGTAGTGTACCTGTTTGAAGGACTTTATGTATTTCATTCTACTGTCACATGAACCAATGCAAACGTATGATTATTGTTTTGTCAGAAGCAAGAATTAACGGTGACAAGGCCACTGTAGATACCATAGATGTAATAACACCTGTTATAAAACAAGAAAAAATAAATGTGCCAGAGGGACCACAACACAAACTGATCTCGAGCAGTGTGCAAGGTGAGCACATTTCAGGTGTTGGAATAAAACTTGTATTAACTTTATTACAGATATAGAAGCGTAATGGTAAAACATTTTTACTTTCTTGCTTCATAGATACCATCGTCATATCCGATAAAAGTTTGGAAGAAGAAAAAAATGTTGCCAAGCTCAACGATTATTTTAAAGAAATGAAAGGAAATATTGCCAACATTAAGAAAAAAATCAAAAAGCTTGATAATACTTCTGATGACATGTATATGCTGTTTGCAACTGTTGTGCCACAAACCAGTAGCACCCTTTCACTGTAATACTATTTTTTTTTTCACGTTTCATATTGTACTATACAAATTTTATATTGTTATTTCTTTTACCTGCAAAAAAACTGTTGCATTAACACTGTGTGGTTCATTCAGAGTATTTTATAAATATTATTTAATAAAGGTTAATATGACTTTCATAATTTTTAAACTTTATAAAGGTTAAATGAGAAATGATTGCCAACATAGATGCAAAGGGTAATAACCCACGTGATTTATACACGTGTAACGGTTTGCAGCCAGACAGGTGCAATACACATCTATACAAAACACAAGCCTGTGATGTGCGGATTCCGCACCACGTGGGACTGGGATTGACATAAAAAATTTACATACACATGCTCCCCAGGTCGAGGAAGTATCAGAGGATTGTCGTGGATCGGTCGGAAGTTTATACACACTACACAGCGGAAACGAGATTGGAACGAAAATATTAAACGGTACAACCGACCAAATGAGGCGATAATCGTCCATTTGGGCAGACTTTCGACCATCGTGTCACTGCACACACTGACCCGACTTTTGAACGAGCGGTCGTATGTCGGCTGTTTGAGCCGATTATTGGACGAAAACCGTGTAGTGTGTACCCAGCTTAAGTAGTGTTGGGTTTTACAGCTTCGGAAAAGTGATAAGTGATTACCACCAAAAGAGTCAACTAAGTAGAACATACACAAAAAGAGTTAACTCAGAGCAGAGAAGAAAGAGCACTTCTGGGCATAAACTGGTGAACTAGAAACTGTGTCTGTGAGTGGTTTAGCGGTGTGGTATTTTCTGTAACTGTACTGTATATACTGGAGGGAAACATTTATATGTACTATTTATATAATTGTGACATTATTTTGTGAAGGAAACAGTGTATCTGTAAGTGCTGTCTTGTGTTTATGTAAGATAGTATGATTAAATAGATGTCCCCACTTATAATACATTATAGTTAAGTAGTCCTTTAAATGATTGACACAGATTTGTGGGTTGCTTAGTGGATTTGCTAATAGATGTGTTTTGGATAGGTGGCACGGGGCACACAGAATAAAAGGAAGCTGTGCAAGTAGCTATCGCTGGCCACAGTTTGCATTTCTGCAGAGACTCCTTGGGGTGACGTGGTACAAGGCTATGGTAGGAAGGCCATATAAAAATATATGCCTCTTAGACTATCTGTATTGTATAGTTGCAGTTGGTGTATGCTATGTGATGTGAAATAGGGAAGAATATACAACTTGCATTATTCCTCGATAATTAATTACAAGTATATCAGTTATTAGTAACAGTTATGAACTTGCCGAATGTTTAGTATCCTTATTAAGATAAAACAAAGAGGCAATTTTTCCTCTTTACTTGTGAGAGCTAATCTGGGTCTTCTAAGACCGCTTTCATACTGCCGCCCCTGCAATTTCGCGGGTTTTTCAAGCCGAGTTTGTGTGCAAAGGTGAAGTATGAAAATGAATTCAAATTCTTCCATTTTCTGCAGAAGATTTTCATCTTGTCCTCTAGTAACTCCTTGTTCAGTTTCATCACAGTAAATATGACTGAGGGCTTCAACAATGTTAGCATAACTTTCGCTAATAGCTGCAGTGGCTTTGGTATGAGTCTCCCATCTTGTGTCTGATAAATGTTTAAGAACTTCTGTCTCAGACATTTTTTAGCACTGCCCATCTTTTTGTAGAAGCTGAGAAAACACAATAAAGCTCATTTATTGTGCCAAAACAATTCAATGCATCCAGGCATGATTCAACTGCAGTTCATCCAACTAGATTTGGGGAATGTCCAGTGCAGGGAATAAACTTTGCAAACTTCTTCTTTTCCAGAATTGTTTTGTTGAATGCCGTTATGCTTTCCAGCCATATTGGCTGCATTGTCATATAACTGTCCTCTACATTTACCGAAATCCATTTCAAGTTCACTGGAGTAGTTCAGTATCAGCGCAGCCATACTTTCACCGGAGTGATCTTTCAGTACAAAAAAAGTAAAAAGTTTGAAAGCGTTCAACTGGTAATCCGTCACTAGGAGAAACATCTAACAATGACAGTAAGTTGATCAACATGGGAAACATCAGGGGGTAAATGTATCATCCTCCGACTTTTTCAACTCGCCGGAAATCGGCGATTTTGCATTGAAAATTTAAAGCGGCGATGGCTTGTAAACTTGCCTTTACAAGCCATCGCCGCTTTAAATTTTACCTGCAAAGTCGCCAATTTCCGGCAAGTTGAAAAAATTGGAGGATGATACATTTACCCCCAGGGGTTGAATCGACTGATATACTAAAATAACCTGCCTGTTTAATGTCGCTCAGTATTGCTTATCAAACTTTATTAGCCATTGACTGGATATCTCTTCACATATGTTTTTGGATAAGTATGATAGCTGTCCAGAGTCTTTACCTCCATACTGATTTATGCGAGCACATAGGAAGGGATCAAAATTGGCAATCAATTCAAGCAATCCAAGAAAGTTATTGTTTGGTGAACCAAATGTTTCATCATCTCTTTTAACTTGCATACAAAACAGTAGACTTTTACTTTTGTGGGGGAATCCACTTGCCATTCTCAAGGGTAGGTTTCTCCATTTATAGTGGAATGGAATAAATTCTTTAAGCAGAACCGGGCTCGGTTTTTGTATGTTCGCTTTGAATTGGTAAAAGGTCCATCCCAGTGCTGACATTCCAATGGACTCAATCCAGAATGATATTTCCTTGTTATTCAATGGGGTCTACGTCGTTATTGTCTCTGAGATCACTAGTAGCATGAACAGTTGGTATTTTTGTGTCTGCAGTACTAGTGTTTTTGCTGAGATCATTTGCTTTCTTTTACAAATCTTCAAGACAGTAATGAGCTTGAACTGCATCTTTTGGTGTGACTATCTCGTGGTATGTCCCTTCAGCGCCTGGTGTTAATTCTTTGGTTGTAGGTCCTCTCACTTCATTGTCACTTTCTCCAGATGATTCTGTACTTTTAGTAGTAGTTACTGACAACAATTCTCCTTGAAGTTCTAGGGAGTTTGTGTTCTGTATATAAACTGGTTGTTCTTCAGTCTGCTCAGTGTAGTCTACCTGATTTTCTTCTGTTTGTAATCATGAATGTTCTGTATCTGAGGGATTATATAGGGCTGTTTCTGCCTGCTGTACAAAGCCATATGACGTGCAGTGTTCTCCCCAGAAAATTTTGCCAGCCGGGTGGAATTAAGAAGCAGCCGGGTGGGGGCAGCATGAAACTTTGCAATAACAATGAAAAATGTTGGAGGTTATTGCCCACACCTGCCAGGACTGGTCAGACTGGTGGTCAGTGGTCTAACACACACTGCTGGCTGTAGTACTCACATAGTGCCTGTTCCAATATGAGAAACAAAGGTTTATTATATTATAGTAGGACTCTGTTGGGCTCCAAGAGTCGGATGGCAAGTTGTGCCAACCAAGTGGAGCACCCGGGTAATAGGTGCTGGGGAGAACACTGATGTGATTGGCTTTAAATGTTTGACTATTTCCTTCTTTTCTTGTTATCGCTTTAGTTTACTAGCACCGCTTTCATATAGCTTACTCATTATTATTTAAAAAGATAAAATTAGATATTATTGAGATTCATAGTGATATAAAATAATCCTCACTTGTTCTCACAACCCCCACTATAATGAGACAGTGATCTGACTGCTCGTATTGCTTCCTAGCTGACTTTATCATTTGATTCTAGTCCTCCATGAACTTTGCTAAACAGTAAATATGCACTTGTGCAAGTGTTATACAGACATAGGGCTAGATTTACTAAGCTGCGGGTTGGAAAAAGTGGGGATGTTGCCTATAGCAAACAATCAGATTCTGGTTATCATTTATTTAGTACCTGCTACAAAATGATAGCTAGAATCTGATTGCTTGCTATAGGCAACATCCCCACTTTTTTAAACCCGCAGCTTAGTAAATCTAGCCCATAAACTCATACGTCGTGTGTCTAATGTTACTAAGCAACTGGGACTAGATAGTAAAATCAAGGATTAAAGGGTGAGTGCGTTCGGCATTCCCATCAGAGTGTTCCTGAATTTTGGATTTGTGCATACACATTAGTTTGGCCTAGGTATGCCCCTGACTTTTATTGTTACAAATGAAATAAAAACTGTAAATAATTTTAGTGGTTTTTTTTGGCAAGGGACCGACCCCCCCCCACAGATTATGAGGCCCTGGACTACAGTCTGGTCAGCCCATATAGCTGGGAGGCATCACCCGTATGTGAAACAAATTTCTCTAATTAACCAAAACTGAACTTATAGAATGAGACAAATCCATTGATTTAAGGCTATGTGAAGTGGGAATGAATTGTATAGAGAAGTGTCACTCTATACTGGTCTGTAACTTAAGTGTATCAGATACAAAACGTTCTGTGTATTGTATCTGTGGTTAGTGGATGGAGAGAGGCTTAGGACATGAAAGGTTGTGTGCCTACAGGCTCCAGTGATGTAAAACTGGTTACAAGATACATGAGTGGTCCTTTAAGATGAAACAGATTTACAGATGTGAGTGAGACAGTTTAAAATACACGTGACATATGACACAATAATCACATTAGCATGGGCTCCAAAAATGGCCCAACTTTACCAGTTTAAATGAAAACATCATGTTCTCTCGGGAACATCCAACAGGAACTCAAGCTTCTCTGTATGGATTTTATCGTTTGTGTCGGCACAACGCTATCATTTTGTCAATGACATCAATCCCTGGATCTGAAAACGTACTTGATGAGTGGCCAGTTCAGAAAGAAAGTGTATTTTTAGATACTGTGTTTAATGCTGTTTCCCTGCCAGTTCTTTTCTATAAAGAAAACTATTTTATCTCACGCTACTTAACCTCACCATGAAAATTGGAAACAGACATGGTGGCTGCCAAGTCTGGTCTGCTACATTAATTAAGTGCTCTGAATTTTTAATTCACCAATCTGATTTATTTTAATGGTGATGTGTCCACTGATGCTGTACTCTGAAACATGACAATGGGATTGTGATCACTGACAACAATACTTGTGTAATAGAGTTTTGTATTTGTTATTACTTATCATACAACAACAACATATTATTATTATTATTATTATTAACATTTAATTATAAAGCGCAGAATATTCTAAAGCACTTTACAATTGGGAACAACACAGTAATACAATGAGACTGGGTATAACCGACAGACAGAGAGGTAAGAGGAACCTGTTTGTGAGGTTCAATCTATAAGTCAATTTGAATCATGGGGCCTGATTCATTAAGGAAAGTAAAGCAAAAAAAAAAGAGTAACTTTGCACTTTGGCAAAACCATGTTGCATTGGAGGGAAAGGTAAATTTAAAATGTGATGGTAGATTTATAGGTAGGGTAGGGAATGTCCTAGATCAACTTTAAATTTCAATGTAAAAATAAAGCTATCATGTATTTGTGTGGTACATGGAAAAACAGCCAGTATTTATCTTATGTGCAAAATAATAAACTAATTGGCACCCCTTGCATTGTATCATGGTTTTGTCCAGGAGAAAAACTATTTTTTTGCCTTACTTTCCTTAATGAATCATGACCATGATGCTATATGCTACATATTGCACATACTTATCTACTATTTATTCTGTCCCTCCGAGAGATCCTGGAGGGGTGGTTCAATGTGAGGACGGAAGGGGGTAGGGCATGGTGAATTGCATAATTTTTTGCCCCGACCCCCACGATGATACAATGACATGAAAGTGTCATTTTTGCTGCGGGGGCAGGACCAAAATGACGCGATTTGACCAGGAATCACATCATGGAGGTTCCCATCCTGCCAACTTCAATTGGAAATGGGCAGGATGGCAGGATGCGAGAGAATGTTCTGCTTTCCATTCCAGGAGAGTAGGCAAGTATGATATTGCCCATTAGTCCAGCCATGATGGCAGAGGTAGAAGGTGCTTAGTGGGGTCAGGGGTCAGAGGGTGGATTGAGGATAGAAAGGATACATCCAAGTCTTATGTGAACTGTGTGTCGGAAGATAGACCAGAAAGCTCAGCCTAACACAGAAGCTATTCACAAACATTTGATAAAATAGCATTGGATCACAAAAACAAAATAGGAATGATTTCATCTGTGCTTAAGGCACTGTGGGAATAGACAAGCAAATTTTTCCTTTTATATGTACAGTAACTAGGAATGTGGAAACCACTGGTTAATTGCACAATCGCAGCCAGATGTATAGAGCCCTTTATCCAACTTGCAAACTCATGATTCAATCTTAATTGTTCTCATTAAAAGCCTCTTGGTGTAGGACTCCTAGCAAAACCATTTTTAGTTAAACGTAAAAAATTTGAATTTTGTATACACACAAAAAAATCGTCTATACAAGTACGTTTCTGAGGCTATATTTTGAGCATCTTAAAATAAGTACAACTTGGTTTATAGATACGTCTAGCGTGAAAATGCAGCCATAGTCATCATTTGCTTGAAAACTTGTGTCAGGCCTATGGGGCCCAAAAAAACTATGCCTCCTGATAGGTGTATTTTAAAATTACGTGTGAGTCAAAATCAGCCGCATCCCTAAGGGGCATGGTTAACTTGTATCTCCATGTCTATATTGTACTAAACTTACACATGAATGCCCCACGTCTCTCCTAGCGCAAGGGGCTGCAAGTATGGGCATAAATTGTGCGCATGCGCAGTGAGTTAAATAGTACGTAAGTTTCATTCTTACGTGGTGCTAATGGGATTCTGTCTTTTTATGTAGGCTCAAGGATAAACTTAGCCCTCATTTAATAAGAATCACCCTAATATGTCCAGCTCCTCTTATTAGAAGATATAACATTTTACACCCCATATTACCATCTTCACCTGCTAATCAGGGCCTGATTAAGGGCTTCAGGCGCACTAGACTAATACGCTCATATGATAATAACAAGTTAACCCGTGCATGATACTCATGCATTCTAGTCAAATCAAGCTACTTAAGGTCTTAAAAAGGTTCTTGTCATGCATTTGGGCCTAGCCCAGGCCTCCTCAGGGGAAGATCGTTACTTCCCGATGCAAGCGGCCTTTTTAATGTGTGTTCATGAGGTAAAATTACCTCACGAAAATGAGTTTGACCCCTCAACTCATAAATTTAGCCTTTACTACCCCTCCCACGGGGGGAGGGGGGGATGATGGAAGTTAACTGACTTGACTATTCTAATTTTTTTGTCAAATAATGTCAGTATACCAAATTTCAGGTCAATTGGATGAGCCCTTTCTGAGAAAATAGTTTTTTACACACACACACACACACACACACACACACACACTAACGCACGCCTCTACACATGTGTGTTCATGAGGTAAAATTACCTCACAAAAATGAGTTTGAGCCCTACCAAATTTCAGCCCTTTTTGAATTTTTTTCCCCACACACACTAAGAATTTAGTAGGTCAGTGTATAACTCCGCCCAGCAGGTGGCGCTGCAACTTGGGGTTTTTTTTCCACACACACACAGACAGACGCCACTAAGCATTTATATATTAGATACATTAATAGGCATAAGTAAAAACTAACTTGTCCTTAATTTAAAATCAGCTTCCTTCACCCTCCCCACCAATGTTAATGTTCCAATGTTTTTAAAACTCAGCCTCACTTGGCTTTTTAAAAGGGACATGGTAATCTTTGTCTCTCATTTACTTTTAATGGAGGCATAAATAAGCGTGACTGAAAATGAAGATGTGAAGGTGAAGCGGCCTGATCCTGTCGCCATCCTTGCCTCTTCTACTCACTTCTACTCAGCCTTTCCCATGGGAATAAGTCAAGATTTAAACCTTACTACATTCTTCTTTCATGTTTTTGTTGGAGAACAACTATTCTCTTATTTTAAAATGAATTTCAGTTGTTACCTTTTTCTTTCACAAAGCTGAACCCCCAGAAATGTTGACCCCCCCCCCAAATGAAAAAGCCTTGCACCCTATGATAGACTAGTCAGCCTATTGGATAATCTACACGGCGAGTCCTTGGAGCAATCTTTTGTGCTGCTACTTAAAATTAACTTTAATATCATTTTATTGTTTTGTTGGATTATACAGGGAAAATGGGCAAAAATATAAGAAATACACTTTCTCCAGATTTTGCCCTTGGCTACTTAAATACAAGTCATGAAACCTAAAAATATACATCCAATTTTTTCTGATTATAGACATATAAAATACAAAATGATATTGTACGATTATCATAAATGCAAGTGGTAAATTACGAAGCAGAGGCTAGGAATGTGTTGGAGGGCACAACCTACAGTGCAGGGGGAGTAGTAGGCTGTAGGTGTGGATGTTTATATTACAGGGTATTAATGTTATGTATGTTACTGCCTGTGGGCAGCTTATTCTTAAATTACTGGTAATAGGCATATTAATGGCCATTGCTACTGATGGATATATTAATGGGCTTTAATGGCTACATTAACCTCTCACTGCCATGAATGCAAAAGTTACATCCCTGCAGCACCACTTCCAGGTTGCCGTGCATGTAACTCAGGCGCGGGCTGGGAGGTATCAGCCCGGGGGGCGCACAGGCGGCCGCATCACATGACACGCAATGTAACCACGTCATAATGATGCGGCCGCATCGCATGTCATGTGATGCGGCCGCCTGTGCGCTGACGCGGCCGCATAGCGTGACACGCGATGCGGCCAATCGCGGCCGCCTATAATATTAAAAAAAAATTGCATCCACGGCGGGGGACGGGGGGAGGCGGCCGGTCCGAACAGCCGTTAGACTGAGCGGCCCGGGTGCCCGCTGCCCCGCTGCCCCCCGGTCCAGCCTGCCCCTGATGTAACTGTTACACCAAGACCTTCTGCAGCTGCCGGGTCAACATGCATCATTTGGCTTCTTATACCCCACTACAGCGCAGAGATGACAGCGTGAGCAGTAAATGCATTACCCTATTAGTGCACAATATAATAATGTAATGAAGTGTCATATCCAGAAGAGAAAGGACTGTATGGACAGTTAAAAAATGTGAACTTTGCATTTTTCATATAAAATGTAATTAAAGACAAACACCTCTATATATGTGTTTCCCTTTTAAAAAATCAAATGGGTATCTTTATGCTGCAGTAATCTAAATGGAAATATCAATTAAGTAATGCAAATAGATGGCCACAACTTGATATAATGTAGCTGCTATGCTAATGAATGACCTACTCTCAGCCAATGAAAAGCGGTTAGATATTGCTGCTGCTGATCATTATCATTATGTATAGCTGCATCAGCCCTCCAGCACCCTCAATGAATATGGCCCCTAAAACCATATCTGGGGTGTGAATTATGTGAATTTCAGCATAAATCAGATAAGAGCTATATTCCCAGAGGCCAAAAATCAGTGTTATACCAAGGCGAACATTATAAAAGGTTGCATATAATAGAGTGAATATATATATATATATATATATATATATAGTAACAAAAGGAGGCATTTAGCTGGCAATATGCTGAGAAAGCAGGGAAGTAGAGTAAAACATTTGTGCAGTAATGCACCTAGATTGAATGTACAGACTTATGTATGAAAAGCAATAGTTTACATTTGGTTAAACTTACATGATTTGAAATCCTTCCTCTCAGCAAACAGACAGGGTATGTCTGTTAGTGCAAACAGAGCCAGTGATGGGCGTTTCCTCTTAAAGAGAAGGTGAGTGTGTCACCTGTCCATCAAGCTAAGGCTGGGGGAGGAGTATCAGGTATAAAAGCTTGTCTGTATCATTTGTGCATGGAGACCAACGCTGGGGAAGCTGGCTGGTCTTGAGAGAGCTGAGCTATGTCTAGCTAGCATTTAGGGTCTCCAAGAATTGCTGTGAAATTTGTACGGTGTCAAAACATTTACCATCCTGACAATAAAACTACATAAAAAGGAAGAAGTTGTTTGCGTGTGTTTCATCAGTAGCGGGCTCTTGCCACAATATATATATATATATATATATATATATATATATATGTAATGCACTTTCTTGCAGAGCATATGGTGCTGAGCCAGAATGGCATTATAAACATGAATGGTATAAATCAGTATTGTGAGCTTCTGGAACAAGACATTACTGCCTCCACAACTGCAAGCCACATAATGCCTACCTTTGAATTAGATCCTTTGTTACCAGCCTGGTTGGGGGAATTAGCCCTGATTACTAGGACTTCCATCACGACATCCCTTTTAGTGGCATATTACTTCTAATGAGCATATTACTGATCCCTCAAACTGATGGGCATATTACTGGCATTAGACAGCAGAAATGCCAGAGTCTATGGGGGCTATAGTGGCAATATAATATTGTGAGGGCCTTATCTGTGTGGAATTTGTATGTTCCTCTGGGTGCTCTTGTATTCTCCCACACTCCAAAAACATACTGGTAGGTTAATTGGCTGCTGACAATTGTGACTTACGTTTTTTCACTTTAAAGGACGGAATAACATACGTCAGGGAAATTTTTAAAAATATATTTTTTTGCATACATTGACAACCAAAAATGTTTAGTTGCAAAGTGATTTATCATGGGTGTTTTTTTATGTTATTGTATGTAGTGATACTTTGATGTTTGTATTGATCCTTGGATACTTTTGTCAGCCTCTATCTGTCTGCGGGTAGCTCAGCAGATTTTGCTATGAGTGACAGAAAATGAGAAACACTGTACAGGCAAATGTAGCTGGCAAATCAGTAGTTGGTGATAAGTGAGCAATGGGGGAGATGCCAGGGGCAAACGCAGGATTCGATGAGGGGGGTTTCCACGCCATGATACCACAGTGGGCGTGACCAGCATGTGTAGAGGCGTGGCTACAAACACACATCGGGTCAAACACACAAACATGTAAATTGTCCCATACACAGACAAGCACAGACTCACATATACACAAACACGTAGACATGTAAACTGCCACATACACAGTTAAGCACAGACACACACATACACAAACACACACAGGATTAAACACACAGACATGTAAACTGCCATTTACACAGATAAGCACAGATAAACACAGACAGGATCAAACACAGACATGTAAGCTGTCATATACACAGACATGTAAGCTGTCATATACACAGACATGTAAGCTGTCATATACACAGACTCACACATACACAAACACACACAGGATCAAACTGCCATATCCACAGACAGAGACTGACACACATACACGAACACACACAGGATCAAACACACATACATGTAAGCTGCCATATACACAGTCACATACACACATTCTTACCTTCTGCTGCCTCCTGCATTACTCCCATGCTGGCTGTGTGGGAGGAAGGGGCGGGGCCAAACTGCCGGCAGAGAGCTGTGCTCACACAGCAGGGGACTGACTGGGAGACGATCCTCCCAAGCTACAAGCAGTAGTGGCTGGTCCTGGGAGAGGGGCCAGTCACTGTAATCATACGGCACCCCAGGTAGGACAGGGGTTTCTGGGGACTAGGAAACCCCAGGGTCGGACTGGCCCGCCGGTGGACCGGACTATCCACCGCTAGGCCCCGACCCTGAATCGCTCCCCTCTTCGTTGGTGGGGGGAGCTAGAAACTTTAATAGAAAAATAAAAGAAAAAAAAACTCACGTGACCGCAGCGCTGGCTCCGTCCGCACTGAATGCCGGGCGTGACGTCATCACGCCCGACGTTCAGTGAGGAGCGCCGGCAAGACAGAGGAGAAGAAAAGGAAGAAGCAGATAGAAAAGGTAAGTGATAGGGGAGCATGGAACAGAAATAGAAGTATGGAACAGAGAAGGGGGAACATGGAACAGAGAAGGGGGAGCATGGAACAGAAATAGGAGTATGGAACAGAGAAGGGGGAGCATGGAACAGAAATAGGAGTATGGAACAGAGAAGGGGGAGCATGGAACAGAGAAGGGGGAGCATGGAACAGAGAAGGGGGAGCATGGAACAGAGAAGGGGGAGCATAGAACAGAAATAGGAGCATGGAACAGAGAAAGGGGAGCATGGAACAGAAATAGGAGCATGGAACAGAGAAGGGGGAGCATGGAACAGAAATAGGAGCATAGAACAGAGAAGGGGGAGCATGGAACAGAAATAGGAGTATGGAACAGAGAAGGGGGAGCATGGAACAGAAATAGGAGCATGGAACAGAGAAGGGGGAACATGGAACAGAGAAGGGGGAGCATGGAACAGAGAAGGGGGAGCATGGAACAGAAATAGGAGCATAGAACAGAGAAGGGGGAGCATGGAACTGAAGGGGGAGCATGGCAGTGTGAAGGGGAGCACAGACAGTATGGCAGTGTGTGAAGGGGAGCCAGGAGAAGGGGGGAGCAAAAGCAGCATGGAGGGTGCAGTGTGATTATAAGGAGGCACATCATGGTGATGAAGGGGCGCAGTAATGTGTGTGTGATGGCACAACGGGCTTGTGGCAATGTAATGTGTGTGTGGTAGGTGGTGGCTAAATAATGGGTGCTATTTTCTTTGTAGGGTGAAGATGGGGCAATTTAATTTTATAGTGGGGACTATTAATTTAAGATGGGGTGGTTTGGGTGCTATTAATTGAATGTGGGGCTGAGTTTGAGGAGCATGAGGTATATTTATTAAATGTTAATATGAATTATTTAATGGCAGTGACGGTTGCAGGAAATAGGTATATTTATTATATGTAAATGTGATTAATTTATTGCAGGGGCTGTCTGTTGGGAGGGAAATAGGTTTATTAAATGGGAATACTATTACTTTTATGTTGGGGCTGGAGGAAGTCCTAAGTATTAAATGTGGGTCCTATTGATTTAACGCCGGGGCTGGTTGGAATTTTCTAAATGTACCCATTATTTTTTCCAAATAGGACCCCTCAACATTCCAGGATCCAGACAAGCCGCAGCTAAAGAAACCAACAGCCACAGGTGGTGACAAGAACAGGTAGGACAGTCTGTCAAATGTTCTGAGTCTAGTGCAGGCTTGGCTAACCTGTGGCACTCCAGGTTTTGTGAAACTACAAGTCCCAGCATACCCTTCCAGCAATAGGCTGCTATATATTGGTAAAGCATGCTAAGGCTTGTAGTTTCACAACACCTGGAGTGCCACAGGTTAGTCAAGCCTGGTCTAGTGGGATAATCCCGATTTTTGGTGACTGTTCTGCCCAATCTAAGGTGCAGATCAAGACTGTACTCTTTATACACACTGCATTCTTTATATACTACACTATTGTGCTAGCTGTCCTTTGTGGGCTGACCACTCCCCCTCTAGTGTCTGGTCTCGCCTCTTTGATGGTTGGCCACACCCCCTCTGGTGGGCCCCTAGCGTTGCTGTCCCCTGGTGGGCCCTTCATGCCCCAGTCCGACACTGGGAAACCCCCACCCTGGGTGCGCCCCTGGATGCAGCAGAGGAGCTTTAACTCAGAGTGGGAGAAAGGAGAACTACTCAGAGAGTGGGAGAAGGAGAAAATCGAGTGGGAAAGCAGGGAGATCAAAACAGCATGAAGGGATACCCTACGGGATTTCACCAGAGAGGCGGATACTTCACAGCTGAGAGCAATGCAGGCTCCATATAAGTCAATGTAGGCAGCAGCAGTCCAGACAAGTTGAATTGGTAATCTTCCTTTCATGTGCATGCTTCTAACTGCAACAAGACAGTCTGGAGATTATATGATGGCACTTGTGCAGTCATCACGGGATACTCTGACTCAGTGCTCTATTGATTCCATCTCTCCAACAATATATATTAAAAGCTGCTAGATATTGTGAGAAACAGCGTAATTCGGACTACTGGCATGAAGAACGGCATGTAGGAGCATCCAGTGCTTCACCTTGTAACCCAAATTATCTGACCATAATGAAGTTTCACTTGGAAAAAGCCAAACAGGACAAGTTTAGAACCTCAATTAGCATATTCGAACACAAACCAGATACAGGCTCTATTCTCAGTTTATACCAGGGCATTATAAAAGGTGGCAGTTAATAGAGTGAATATATTTGAATGCAATTTCTTGCAGAGAATATGGTGGTAAATAAGGGTGGAAATATAAATGGGGATGGTATAAAGAGGGAGCTGATTATATCAGCATTGCGAGCTAGTTCTCAAACAAGTCTCTTTGGCCCAGAAAAATAGGTTACTTAGTGTTTTTAATTCTGTTCAAAACAAAAATCCATGTGGCATCTCTAAAATGACTCAGTGTTTTTATTGCGAGTGGATGTAAGCCAGAGGGAAAAAGCAACTATGTGGCATAGGCCAAAAAACGCACATTACTACATTACAGATCAGCTTTTTATTTCCAGTTGTCATTTATTTCAAATGACGTTGAGTGAAAATAATAACATATGTCCCAATTGTCCAGATTTGTATAGCGAGACAAATTAGGCCATACTCCTGATCCACACATACCACTCCTCAGTCCGCACATGCTATTCTCCGTTACCATAAGGCCATGACCTATAAACAGCTGGGAAGAGAGACTGGGCTATTGGGGTTAGGGACATGGGTTCAATCAATAAACAAACAATAAAACAGTAATGAAGAAATAACTATAAACCATATGTTTAGTACCCTTAAGATATTCCCCCAGTGTCTCTTTGCAGTAGGGAAGATTGTCAAAATCTTTGATTAAAACCATAGCTGTTCTCATCAGGTTCATAGTTGTTTCTACTACACATGTGGACAGTATAGAAAATTACACTAATAAAGGAATGTATGATGTAAGTGTATCAATGCCATGCCACTATAAATCAATTAAAATAGAATGTTTTATAAATTGTTTTCAAAAAATGGTGCGCCCTGGTGCAAGACCTAGCAGTGATGGAGCTCAGCGATGCTCAGGAAGTTACCCAGAGGCCTCAGGCTGCAGAATGAACTTATCCACTCTGAATTCCCTCTCTGAATTATGGGGGATGGTTTCCCCTGCCTTTCTGGTGTATAGCCATCTCTATGCTGGCCAAAGTGAAAATACCACATTTTTCTTGAATTTGCCATAGAGGGTCATTGGCTATGTTCCATATTGCATCACAGGCTCAGTGCAGGGACTACAGCACAAAGGAACATGATCACCTGTCTGTGGGGGCAAACACTTGTGTCTGTAGGTCTGATCCCTATGACGTTTATTTCTGTCTGGCTAGTCATCTTCTGAGTATGTGCAAGTTCTCTTCCTGCTCTGTGTAATAAATCAACCTAATGGGTAATTCACCGGTCTGTGGGGGCAAACACTTTACATATCATTGGGAGTGTTAGGAATCAGTGTGCTCTGTTATCTCTCTCTGTGTCTGTAGGTCTGATCCCTATGACGTTTATTACTGTCTGACTAGTCATCTTCTGAGCATGTGCAAATTTCCTTCCTGCTCTGTGTAATAAATCAACCTAATGGGTAATTCACATGTGGCTGCGCTGGGTTGTATTTCACACTACGCCACTCACCAAAGGTCACTGTGTTATCATCAGCATCCCTGCCGTAAATCCTCTGCTAACAATGAGGAATGTAGCAAAACCAGGAGTACTGACACATGAGTCAAGGACTACAATGTTTCCTTGAGGGCTAATTGAGGACTAGCAGCTACCTATCAATACTGTTACCTTTACAACCTATACATTGTTTCTTGACAGACAATACATCTCAATCACCACCTTTTCTTTACATGTTGCTGACATAAAATGTGTCCAGTTACACCCTGCCTTTGCACGCTTGATCCTGATGAGCTAGAAACCTGTCTAGCTGAGGCCTCTCTGGGTTACTATCATCTGTCTTGCTTCTGAAGCATTGGACCAGACAGACCTGTATGTGTCATAGTGAAATTTAAACCACACGTCTAGAGGGCCACACGTCCACACTATGAGAATAGAAAAGCTGCTGAAATGCTATATTTGTTTCTTTGCATTTAAAAGCATTTTATGTGCACTGTAGCAAACAATAGCAACAGTAACCTAGTTAGTAAAATTATATTTTAAATTCCATTTGATTAAATATTAGCAAAACTGACCCGCTGTTGCCCATGGCATAATGGTTTGGTGGTCATGGGTGCTCTGCATGAAGGTGGGTGTGAGACTGCATAACTGATGCATACTTGCCAACTCTCCCGGAATGTCCGGGAGACTCCCGCATTTTGCGAGAGTCTCCCGGACTCCCGGGCGAGTGTGGCAATCTCCCGAATTCTGCCCACTTCACTAGGAAGTGCCCCACTTCCTAGTGAAGTGGGCAGAATTAGATCCCAAATGCCGCGATTCCCGGTGAATCGCGGCATATGGCCCCGCCCCCCGCTGTCAAATGACGCGTTTGCGTCATGCCGTCACTGGGGGCGGGGCAAAAATGACACGATTTTGGCCGTCCTGTTCCCCTCACGCCCCCCTCCACTGGCTGGCTCTCGGAAAGGAGCTGAAGAAAGTGGGCAAGTATGAACTGATGTAGTGTAAAATTTTGTAATGAAAGTTATGGATTAATGCAGTTTTTGGGAGTGTAATAAGCAGGGTCTGGCTGGCAAGTTTTAGCCCAGGAGAGGTGGGGGGGATGCGACACAGCAGCCTTTTAGGATTATTTTAAAAGAAAAAAATGCAGCTGACCCAGTCCAAGGCAGCCCACTGTGGTACCGGATCGGGGGGGGGGGGGGCAGTAGTGTGCTGTGTGACTGTCTGCAGTAAATATATTTTGTGATATTAGTGCAGAGAAAGGGTGAAATGCTGCCCCCCACTGACTATATATCACCACCGTCTCCCTATGATTACAGAGAAGCACACACCTACTCACCCTTATATAGTAGCATCCCCTCTCCCTTTACTGCCCATTGATTTTATTGAAGTACCATCTATTTCCTATTCATTATATGGTAGCACTGTCCCCTCAGTGCATTAGCTGATATTGTAACATTGCTCGTGTCCCTTCTGATCCATTATATAGCAGCAATTCACCCACTGATTATAGAAGCACTGCCTCCCCATTTATTATAGAAGTATAGTCTCCCATTGATTACTTAGTAGATCTATGATCTCCCACATTGTACTAGAAGTCTCTCCCCCAGTCTGTAGACTGGATGTGGTACAGTAACAAAGCAGATGATAGCTTCACCTCCATCTGTTCTTGACTAAGCAGCATGAACTACACAGGATTCCTGGTTGGCCCTATGTGCTAATGTTGTCATCTTCCTGGGCGTCATGTTAGTTGTCACGTCGAAATAATAGAACAGAGCAGCTGTTCTGGATGCTCTGACACAGCCAGCAACTAGTTAACTGATGTAAGTCAATGCCTCTGCATGCCCCTCCCCTTCCCCTGTCTGCTTGGCCCACCCTAGCCATTCGGCACCTCACAGGATGTCCAGCAGATATTGATGACAACCTCGCAAGGCCAACTATGCATCCAGATCATGTAGTAGCCCATGGTAAGCTATTTGACCAATGTGTAGCAGCCAATGGTAAGCTATGTGACCAATGTGGGGGTATTGTAATTAGTGGATTTAATGGTTTATGTAAAGGACAGTGCTTTCAACATTCAAGTTATTATGTGTATTATGCATTGTAGCCCTCAATCCGCACAATGCTTTTGAAACATGCTAATCAAGTTATATAAGCAGCAAATGTGCTACTACAGAGATGTGGGGGTGGGATGTGTTACTGTAGAGGTGTTGGCAGAAATGTGTTACTACAGATGTGAAGGGGTGGAATAAATGTTTTATATGGGACATCTCTTCCATTGGCAATTTGCTGCTGTCTGGGTGCATCTAAGCACATCACCCATAAACCTCCTCCCCTCCCGACCTCTCTATCACTGTTGACAACAGCATTATTTCCTCTGTTTCCTAACTCCTCTGCATGGGTGTTATTTTTGACCCCTCCCTCTTCTTCACAACTCACAATTAATCTCTTGCCCAATCCTGTCGTTTCCAGCTCCACAATATCGCATATATCAGACCCCTCCACTCCCAGGATGCCACCAAAACTCTAATCCACTCACTAATCATTTCTTGTCTCAACTACTGCATCCTTCTCCTTACTGGCCTCCCCCACTCCCATCTCGCTCTTCTTCAATCTATACTTTATGCTGCAGATCGAGTTATCTTCCTCTCTCACCACTCCACATCTGTCTCTCCTCTCTGCCAATCCTTACTGTGGGTCTCCTTCCCCGACAGAATCCTCTTCAAACTGCTCACCCTCACGTACAAGGCCCTCTCCAAATCCACTGCTTCCTACATCTCCAACCTCATCTCCACACATACTCCCTCCCACACTGTCCAGTAAGCTGATGATCATTGCCTCTCCTCCCCTCTGGTAACTACATCTCATTCTCTTACCCATCTCCTATGCTGCCCCCACCACTGGAATAATCTTCCTCGTTCTATCAGACTATCCCATAGCCTGTATAACTTCAAACGGTCATTGAAACCCCAACTGTTTAGAAAAGCCTAACAATGCTCCACTTAACCATTTCACCTTGTAGTGTACCTCACCCTCTTTCATCCACCATCTCTCCCATTGTTGCTTCTCGCTCTTAGATCTTCTTACATTGGCTCACCCCCATGTGACAACCGTTTTTCTGCCCCTTTCTCTTTAGACTATAAGCTCTAGTGAGCAGGGCCTATAACTTTTGCTCACCAGCTACACTGCACGCATCCTCCTTTTGCTTACTGCCCATTGACTCCACTCCTCCATTGTCTTTGCTTCTCTTTCAGTGACTCTAAACCTGTTAGTTGCGCTCATACTAATGGGCACAGGTTTTTAGACGGCACTAAATATACCCATTGCACCCCAGTAGCTGTGTTGAGAGTTGTAGTGTTATTTGTTACTGTATTGTACTGTTATGCACGTTTGGTCGCTATCCAATAACGATTGTCGAATCTCGATTTGTGTTTCCAAAGCACAAAGTAATTTATTATCCAAAAGTAGCAGAATAATTCAAGTGAAATAATAATAAGTACAGCCGTTATGTCACTCACCGGACTGTGAGTGCTTCTTCCCGTGTATTTAGGAACCGTGGCCGTCCACCATCCTGAGGGTCTGCGCATGCGCAGCCCTTTCAAACCTTCAGTACCTGTCCCTTTAGTTAATTGGCTGATCAGGCAACACTCCCTATTTAAAGCACCTGAGTTCCATACCTCGTTGCCTGATCTTGGAGTCTCATTCCCCATGAGCCTCTGAAGGTGTTCCTGTGTTTCCTCGTGTATTCAGCGCTGCTGATTCCTGTGGTTTCCAGACCACTTCAACTCTCCTGTGGTTTCCAGACCACTTCAACTCTCCTGTGTTTCATCGTGACTGTGTTAGCTGATTCCTATCCGCTGCCTCCGTGCACTACAGTCTTCAGACCACTTCAACTCTCCTGTGTTTCATCGTGACTGTGTTAGCTGATTCCTATCCGCTGCCTCCGGGCACTACAGTCTTCAGACCACTTCAACTCTCCTGTGTTTCATCGTGACTGTGTTAGCTGATTCCTATCCGCTGCCTCCGTGCACTACAGTCTTCAGACCACTTCAACTCTCCTGTGTTTCATCGTGACTGTGTTAGCTGATTCCTATTCGCTGCCTCCGGGCACTACAGTCTTCAGACCACTTCAACTCTCCTGTGTTTCATCGTGACTGTTTAGCTGATTCCTATCCGCTGCCTCCGTGCACTACAGTCTTCAGCTCACCTCAACTCTCCTGTGTTTCCTCGAGACTGCACCAGCTGATTCCTATCCGCTGCTCTCCGTGCTCAACAGTTCCAGCTCAGCTCTACTCTCCCGTGTTTCATCGTGACTGCACCTGCTGATTTCTATCCGCTACCTCCGTGTACCTGCAGAGTCCTGCTGGCTGCTACCCCTCAGTTCTACTCGTGTCTGCAGCAGCTGATCCGCTCTCCGTGCTTCTCAGTGTTCCTGCCGGTGTCTACTCGCCAGTCTGCATCGGATCTACGCCTCGCTGCTTTCATCTCGTCTAGACCATCGCTACTCTTCAGGGTTCTCCAGGAGTCCAGTTCTACATACTACTGCTTCCTGAGTATTTGTTGCTATCCCTGCTGGTCTACCTACCTGTGCGCTGCACCTACTTGATTACCGCTTCACCCTCCAGGGACTTCGCATCCTGCCAGCCTCCAGCCGTTCAGGTATCTCTGCACTCCTGTCTGACAGCCTGCTCCTGAACCACGGTATGCATACTTCTCATTGACTGTGCTGGTGTATTGCATATCTTGCTGGACTGAGTTGTTCTCCTCTGGAGCTTACTATCCGCTGAGACTATTGCCATCATTGACTGTGTTATCTTTTGCCCGGATAGTTTCTGTGACTTTGTATTATTGCAGTGCTGTTCAGTCATTACTATATTGTGCATGTCATCGTGGATCAAGTTCAGGGTGCCCGTGTATCCTCTGTATTGCAGTCTCTCCCCGTGCTCCTCCTCACATATATATTCAGTAGTACAACTTGCTAGAGGCAGACCACTGATCCCTGTTTCCTGTGTCACCTGTTCCAGTGTCCTCTCACATAGCAGTGGTACAACTTGCTAACGCAGACCGCTGACTCTCATCACCTCCTCGTTGCTGTTGGACATTCCTCCTCACTATAGCAGTGGTACAACTTGCTACCGCAGACCACTGACTACCCTCATGTTTCCTTTGTCCATTCAGTTCCTTGTGTACTACTACATATATATTACCAGTGCTGCTAGTCATAGACTTTCCGAGCATCTCTATCATCTGCTGTCTCCTGTTCCGTGATCACCCCGCTACCAGAGTACCATATTACCATCTATACTGCTCTGGTAAGCCCATCACCTGGTGATCCCTGGGTAAAGACTCCTAGTGCCCGTGACAGTAAGATCAGGCCATGACAGACCCAGATACGGAACCTACAGCGAAAGAGATGCTGCAGCATCTGGTCACCCGTGTGGAGCAACAGGATGCTCGCCAACAGCTGTTACTTCAATGTTACCAGTCGTTAGCCTCCCAAGGAACATCTGGACAGACCGTTACAGCTAATGTTGAAGCTCCTGTGCTTTCCTCCGTTTCCCCAGTGCCATCCCAGGTGTCTACGGCTTCCACGCTTCACCTGCCTACTACGTCAAAATACGATGGAGACCCCAAAACTTGTAGGGGTTTTCTCAACCAATGCTCAGTTCATTTTGAGCTCCAACCTCAAAATTTTTCTACCCATCGTTCCAGAGTGGCCTATCTTATTTCATTGTTTTCTGGACAAGCTCTGGCTTGGGCCTCTCCTCTGTGGGAGAGAAACGATCCTGTATTACAAGATAGTGCCAAATTCATTTCTATGTTCCGAAGTGTATTCGATGAACCAGGTCGTGTGACCTCCGCTGCTTCCAGCATTCTTCGTTTACGTCAGGGTTCTCGTACAGTAGGCCAGTACGTCATTCAATTTAGAATATTAGCCTCTGAACTTCAGTGGAACACTGAAGCATTAATTGCCGCCTTCTGGCAGGGGCTCTCCGATAAAATTAAAGATGCACTGACTACCCAAGAGCTTCCTACGTCATTAGAAGATTTGATTTCTCTTTGCCATCGTGTAGACATGAGGTTTCGTGAAAGGGAATCTGAGAAAACAACTTCAGTTAAAGCACCTCTTCGCTCAACCCCTCAATTTCGTCCAGCTTCATCTCCTGTGATCCCCATGGAGATAGGACGTTCCAAATTAACTTCAGAGGAGAGGAACCAAAGAGTAAAGAATAGACTTTGTATCTATTGTGCTGATTCCACACATATGCTCAGTTCTTGCCCTAAGAAATCGGGAAATGCCAGGCCCTAACTAGTTCTGGAGAGGTGAAGTTAGGGTCCCTGGAGTCCTCTCCATCTTCTACGAAATTAAAAGTCTGCGCTTTTGATGTTACGATTTCCTTTGCTACCAAATCCTTTGAGTCTCAAGCACTGATTGATTCTGGAGCAGCAGGAAATTTCATTTCTAAATCCCTAGTGAATCAATGGTCCCTACCAGTGATTACTTTGAAAACACCGATTACTGTGACTGCTATAGATGGATCACGTCTCATCAATGGTCTCATCACCCAGAGTACGTCTCCAGTAACGCTTCAGATTGGTGTGCTACACCATGAAGAGATTTCGTTTTTAATTCTTCCTGTTACGACAAGTCCGATTGTCTTAGGCCTTCCATGGCTTCAATGTCATTCTCCCCAGATTGACTGGCGCACTCCTCAAGTTACGTCTTGGGGAGCTGAATGTCATCATCGTTGTCTTTCTCAAGTCATTCCTCTTAAAATACAGCAATCTTCCATCTCATCTTCCTCACCGGGACTTCCTCCTCAGTATGCTTCATTTGCCGATGTTTTGATAAAGCTCAGTCTGAACGTCTTCCTCCTCATCGTTCATGGGATTGTCCGATCGATCTTCTACCTGGCAAGACTCTTCCTAGGGGTCGGGTGTATCCACTTTCGTTACCTGAGACTCAAGCTACATCTGATTACATCCAAGAGAATCTCCAGCGAGGGTTTATTCGACCTTCCACCTCTCCCGCTGGAGCCGGGTTCTTCTTCGTAAAAAAGAAGGATGGATCACTACGCCCCTGCATAGATTTTCGTGGACTCAATGCCATTACTATTAAAAATCGGTATCCCATTCCGTTGATCACTGAGTTATTTGATCGCATCAAGGGAGCTCGGATCTTTACCAAGTTGGATCTTCGTGGTGCCTATAATTTAATTAGAATCCGGTCCGGTGACGAATGGAAGACAGCGTTCAACACCAGAGATGGGCATTATGAGTATCTAGTAATGCCTTTCGGGTTGTGTAATGCTCCCGCTGTTTTCCAGGGCTTCATTAATGAGATCTTTCGGGACTTGTTATATGTATGTGTCGTTGTCTACCTGGACGACATATTGATCTTTTCACAGGACCTGCCTTCTCATCACCAACATGTGGCAGAGGTCCTTTCCAGACTCCGGAAAAATTCATTATTCTGCAAACTAGAAAAATGTTCATTCGAGTTGCCCCAGATTCCATTTTTGGGGTATATTGTTTCCGGAGTTGGCCTACAAATGGATCCAGAAAAGGTGAATGCTGTATTACATTGGCCCCAGCCAACTACTCTTCGTGCTATCCAGCGTTTTTTAGGTTTTGCCAATTACTATAGACGCTTCATTCAAGACTTCTCGTCCATTGCATCTCCTATTGTGGCCCTGACTCGTAAAGGGGCCAATACTAAGCAATGGTCATCCGAGGCTCTCCAAGCCTTTCAATTTCTTAAAGAGTCCTTCTCCTCTGCTCCCATTCTTCGACAGCCTGATGTGACACTTCCCTTCTTCCTAGAAGTAGATGCCTCTAATGTTGGCTTAGGAGCCATTCTCTCCCAACGATAGGAGCAACAAAAATTCCATCCTTGTGCCTTTTACTCTCGGGGTCTCCTGCCTGCGGAGAAAAATTACACTATCGGGGACAAGGAGTTGCTGGCTATCAAAGTAGCATTAGAGGAGTGGAGATACTTGTTGGAGGGAGCTCGTCACCCTGTGACGATCTTTACGGATCATAAGAACTTGTCATATCTACAGTCTGCCCAATGCTTGAATCCTCGTCAAGCAAGATGGTCTCTTTTCTTTTCTCATTTCGAATTAATCATAACCTTCAAACCAGCTGCCAAGAACAAGAAAGCTGACGCTCTATCCCGAGCTTTTGTGACGTCCTCTGACGTTGAAGAGGTTCCCAACCATTCTATACTAGACCCCAAATGTATCTCGCTGGCTGCTTCTTCCACTAAAGTGCTACCATTTGGGAAGACCCTCGTGCCTCCTACTCTTAGGAGGAAAATCCTTTCGTGGTTCCATCCTTCTCGTTTTTCTGGACATGCTGGTGAACGCAAGACCTTTGAGATTCTCTCTCGAAGTTACTGGTGGCCCTCGATGAGGAGAGACGTCAAAGAGTTTGTAGCTGCTTGTGAATTGTGTTCTCAGTTTAAATCCTCCCGCAGAACTCCAGCGGGGTTGCTGCAACCACTACCCATTCCGTCCAAGCCCTGGACCCATATTGGTATGGACTTTGTTACTGATCTTCCGCCTAGTAAAAATTGTAATACTATTTGGGTAGTGGTAGACAGATTTTCGAAGATGGCTCATTTTGTCCCTTTGTCTGGTTTGCCTTCCTCGTCTACTCTGGCTGAACATTTTGTCAAGGAAATCTTTCGTATTCATGGATGTCCGTCTGAGATTGTGTCAGATAGAGGAGTACAATTCGTTTCCAGATTCTGGCGGGCCCTTTGTAAAACCTTGGGCATACGATTAGCACTCTCATCTTCCTACCATCCTCAATCAAACGGACAAACTGAACGGGTCAATCAAGATCTCGAGACCTTTATAAGGATGTTCTCATCAGCCAATCAAGACAACTGGGTAGAATTGCTTCCTTGGGCTGAATTCGCTCATAACAACATGTACCATGAGTCATCTTCCAAAACTCCATTCTTTGTGGTTTACGGTCACCATCCGTCTTTTCCGGAATTTCCTGCCCTCCCTCCCACCCAAGTTCCTGCTGTAGAGACTGTTTGTCAGACCTTCAAAAATATTTGGTCTCAGGTCAAAACCTGTTTAAAGAAGACATCTGCCAAATATAAGTCTTTCGCAGATAAGAAGAGGCGGGCTATTCCACCACTGAAAATTGGAGATCGTGTCTGGTTATCTACCAAAAATATTCGGTTGAAGGTCCCATCTATGAAATTCGCTCCCCGTTTTATTGGTCCATATAGGATCATTCAAGTGATAAATCCAGTTTGTTTCAAACTTCTACTTCCTAAGAACCTTCGTATTTCCA
Source organism: Mixophyes fleayi (assembly GCF_038048845.1). Classification (NCBI taxonomy): domain Eukaryota; kingdom Metazoa; phylum Chordata; class Amphibia; order Anura; family Limnodynastidae; genus Mixophyes; species Mixophyes fleayi. The sequence goes on along the minus strand of NC_134403.1, from coordinate 58,880,608 downwards.
ACGCCTTCCATGTGTCCTTGCTCAAACCTCTCATCATCAACCGTTTCTCGGCTCCTCCTTCAGCACCTCAGCCAGTTCAAGTTCATCAGGAGGAAGATTTCGAGATTACTCATGTATTGGACGCAAAAATTTCGCGAGGAGTTCTTCATTTCCTCGTTCATTGGAAGGGCTTTGGCCCTGAGGAGCGTTCATGGATCAAAGCTGAAGATCTCAACGCCCCAGCTCTTCTTAAGAAGTTTTATTCCAAAAATCCGGACAAGCCCGGTTCCAGGTGTTCTGTGCCCACCTTTAAAAGGGGGGGTACTGTCACTCACCAGACTGTGAGTGCTTCTTCCCGTGTATTTAGGAACCGTGGCCATCCACCATCCTGAGGGTCTGCGCATGCGCAGCCCTTTCAAACCTTCAGTACCTGTCCCTTTAGTTAATTGGCTGATCAGGCAACACTCCCTATTTAAAGCACCTGAGTTCCATACCTCGTTGCCTGATCTTGGAGTCTCATTCCCCATGAGCCTCTGAAGGTGTTCCTGTGTTTCCTCGTGTATTCAGTGCTGCTGATTCCTGTGGTTTCCAGACCACTTCAACTCTCCTGTGGTTTCCAGACCACTTCAACTCTCCTGTGTTTCATCGTGACTGTGTTAGCTGATTCCTATCCGCTGCCTCCGTGCACTACAGTCTTCAGACCACTTCAACTCTCCTGTGTTTCATCGTGACTGTGTTAGCTGATTCCTATCCGCTGCCTCCGGGCACTACAGTCTTCAGACCACTTCAACTCTCCTGTGTTTCATCTTGACTGTTTAGCTGATTCCTATCCGCTGCCTCCGTGCACTACAGTCTTCAGCTCACCTCAACTCTCCTGTGTTTCCTCGAGACTGCACCAGCTGATTCCTATCCGCTGCTCTCCGTGCTCAACAGTTCCAGCTCAGCTCTACTCTCCCGTGTTTCATCGTGACTGCACCTGCTGATTTCTATCCGCTACCTCCGTGTACCTGCAGAGTCCTGCTGGCTGCTACCCCTCAGTTCTATTCGTGTCTGCAGCAGCTGATCCGCTCTCCGTGCTTCTCAGTGTTCCTGCCGTTGTCTACTCGCCAGTCTGCATCGGATCTACGCCTCGCTGCTTTCATCTCGTCTAGACCATCGCTACTCTTCAGGGTTCTCCAGGAGTCCAGTTCTACATACTACTGCTTCCTGAGTATTTGTTGCTATCCCTGCTGGTCTACCTACCTGTGCGCTGCACCTACTTGATTACCGCTTCACCCTCCAGGGACTTTGCTTCCTGCCGGCCTCCAGCCGTTCAGGTATCTCTGCACTCCTGTCTGACAGCCTGCTCCTGAACCACGGTATGCATACTTCTCATTGACTGTGCTGGTGTATTGCATATCTTGCTGGACTGAGTTGTTCTCCTCTGGAGCTTACTATCCGCTGAGACTATTGCCCTCATTGACTGTGTTATCTTTTGCCCGGATAGTTTCTGTGACTTTGTATTATTGCAGTGCTGTTCAGTCATTACTATATTGTGCATGTCATCGTGGATCAAGTTCAGGGTGCCCGTGTATCCTCTGTATTGCAGTCTCTCCCCGTGCTCCTCCTCACATATATATTCAGTGGTACAACTTGCTAGAGGCAGACCACTGATCCCTGTTTCCTGTGTCACCTGTTCCAGTGTCCTCTCACATAGCAGTGGTACAACTTGCTAATGCAGACCGCTGACTCTCATCACCTCCTCGTTGCTGTTGGACATTCCTCCTCACTATAGCAGTGGTACAACTTGCTACCGCAGACCACTGACTACCCTCACGTTTCCTTTGTCCATTCAGTTCCTTGTGTACTACTACATATATATTACCAGTGCTGCTAGTCATAGACTTTCCGAGCATCTCTATCATCTGCTGTCTCCTGTTCCGTGATCACCCCGCTACCAGAGTACCATATTATCATCTATACTGCTCTGGTAAGCCCATCACCTGGTGATCCCTGGGTAAAGACTCCTAGTGCCCGTGACACGTTACTTATCGCAGGCGCTCTTGATCCAGTGAACAGTCATTCAGGTCTGAAGGCTGTGGTCAAGGAAGACTTGTCACTAAGCTCAGAGCTCCTGCTTATATGCAGTCACAAATACAGTAAAACAATGCAGATGATGTGGCTTGCTTCTATTGGTCCAGGCTTCAGGAAGGTCCAGGGTACTGCAGGTCATAGGCCAGTTCAAACCATAATATCCAAAGGTGGGAGTCATCTCTCCAGGGAATGTGCTCCGACTTTCCCGCCAAGAATCCAGTTTCAACTAGTCTATTTGCATTTTACAGTTGGTATCACTTTACTCATTTATTCCCTAACATAAATAACTAAAGTATGCAATGTGCGATCTCTTCGGCGAATGAACCGGACAGCTGCTGATGAATAGGGGATTAAAATGATACTAAACATGACACAGTTCCTGCAACCTGAACCTTGAATTTCACTAACATGCATATAACTTATAATCTTAAACATAAATACTGCTATATTTTGACATAAATAACTATGTGTTGCAACTACAATTAATGTGTACTAATTACAAATGTGTGTGTTCGTGTAAATATGTGTAAAAGTGTAAAAACTATTATTGCCACGTGTTGTGGCTGGATACGCCCTTCCACGCCGTAGTGTGCTCTATGCATATTTTGAGACAAAGACAAGTTTGCTCGATATTAATTGAAATGACTTTATGCAATTTGCTGACTTCGACAGTACTGTTATACCATGTACTGTCCTGTTGTTTTACCTCTGTACGACGCTGCAGACCTCATGTGCCCTATAAAGAAAGATGAATAATAATTTAATAATACTTGGAGCACTACAAACCCCACCATATCATGGAATTTAAGAATTACTTAAAAGTGCAATTTATGGAGAACTCCAACCTCAAGGGCTGCATTCAGAATTCCCTGTTCAGTGCTTACCTGCATAAACATTTTTCCTATTAAGTTTAGTTTTTAACTCTAGTGATTCTAAAGCAAATATCACAACGGGCATCATGGTGGCTTAATGGTTAGCACTTCTGCCTCACAGTACTGGGATCGTGAGTTCGATTTCGACCATGTCCTTATCTGTGTGGAGTTTGTATGTTCTCCCCGTGTTTACGTAGGTTTCCTCCGGGAGCTCCGATTTCCTCCTACACTCCAAAAACATACTAGTAGGTTAATTGACCTTAGTCTCTCTCTGTCTTTCTGTGTGTGTGTTAGGGAATTTAGACTGTAAGCTCCAATGTGGCTGGGACTGATGTTAGTGAGTTCTCTGTACAGTGCTGCGTAATAGTGGCGCTATATAAGTAGATGATTATGCTGATAATTCTCAGCATTTTCAGGGAATACTGGCTGCTTCTATATGTAGCGAACAAATACTGGACAACTGTATATTTACTATGATGTAGAGTTGAGCCAATACATGCTCACCTCTTAATTGGATTTCATTAAATGCATGCACAATAATTATTTACAAGACCACCCATCTTAAAATAATTCCTGTACACTTGTCTTCAAAACAACATTATGGATGTCACACTGACCTCAACCTATAACAATTAATATGACCATCAGGTTGCCAGGCAACTGAACAAATACAAACACACCGTAAAGTGTGGGAAACGTTAAACAATCCGGATGTCTGAAGGTAGAGACAACACTATAAACAGGCAATATAATCATGTTCAGTTACAACAAGTTACAGTGTACAGTTAGATATATTAAATCCAAGGAGGTGAACATAATCAAGTTGATGTATAAAACATCTTGTATAAGTTTTGTGAATGTAGATAAGACAAAAAAAAAAACATGTTTACAATATATTAAATAAAATTAGTCATTTTAGTTGATCTAATTAACTATTTCTCTTTCGCAAGATGAGTTGATTTTCCAGTATAACTTTACCATATTTCAATAAATTGTAACTTAGTAATGCACGTGAAATAAGTTGTAATAAAAATACATGAGTGATATTAATAGATGAATAAACTTGAACTGTAAATAATATCTACATTAATGACTTCATTACTCACATATTATAAGTGATTGTAGAGATGCTCCGACTTGTTTAAAAATGGGTCTTGAATCGGTTGGCTGGATATTCTTTTTATATAGACTACAAGATTCAAGCTAAATTTAAACAAGGCAAACATTTTTTGGCTACACTGTATAGTATTTTTAAGTTTCCTAATGTGAACCTGCTAAAGTGAATGGTGAATTTCAAACTTTGAACCCGAACACAGTAATATTTGCTGTTACTATACTATAAAATATATCAGTTTAAGTTTGAACAAGGATGATTTTATAGTATTTGTTTTTAAGAAACCACGACCGAACTGCCCCTTGTGGACTCTCTTGCTCTGCTGTCTTACCCTCACTGTGTATTGGGAAAACGTGTGTTATAAGTAAATGTGAAACATCCCTATTGTAAATTATTACAAAAATAATCAGATTTCTGTGGATTGTGTAAAAGTACTCAGCCTATAGTCTTGTGCTATTATAGTCACAGAACTCTTTGATGACCTTTAACATCCATTTGACTCATAGTAAGGAGCGCATTATTCCACATATAATTTAATGAATGGAATGCATTATCCTATATGTTATATAGAGAGCTACATGTGGAATGTGGAAACCACAATTACAACAACTTGACAATAGCTGTAATCCTGGTCCAAAGTACCTTCAAGTCTTGAGGAACTTGATGATCGTTTTGTGCTTTCGATGTTCATTATGATCCAACTTACAAATGATGCCTTTTATATGTTTATGTATTTTAGGGATAAATAAAATACATCTCTGATTTTATGACTTTCTCATTATTGTCAAAGCAAAATTTAAAACAGTGGACAATGGCAATGAGATTCAATGCTCATCGTTCCTCAGAAATGGAATTTTAGAAGGTTTATAAAACCATTTAACAGTCTACATCAAAATATATAAGTAAATCAAATCAAATTCTACTTTTGTGTTGCTGGGTGAATTACTGATCCGGAATTCTTGCAAATCACTTTAATAAACATTTGGGTTTACAACTGTGTAAGGAAACAGCTGGCCGTGTAATCCTTGTCATTGTAAGTGTTATTGGGTTTGTGGCAGTCGGTGTAATGACTACCACCACTATTCTGTCTTAACTGTATTAATAATAAATATTGCATTTTTTAGTTAAACAGTTTTCTGCACTAATTATATTTTTAATTATATATACCTTTTCAGATTTATATATAACTATCTTTTCAATTGAGGAAATTTTTTAGCGCAACCAAATCTCCAAAGATCTTTGTTCTCCAATTCTGAAGAAATAAAGAACTCTTAGGTGAGTTTATACACAGCTGAACATAGATTTATTCCTCTTTGCTTTGATAGGAAGACACTGCTGTTTGATTGTCTGTGTTGATCTTTACAAAACCATTTTGGATAAACTGAGCAATGGCTAAGAGAGCTGGAATAATTCCTCCTGTCTGCTCACCAACCATACCCAGTGCATTCTTTAATTACCACTTTCCAATAAACATGGCCCAATGGAATACCTCTGCTCATCTGATGCCAAATTAAGTTAAGAAACTAGCTGGCAGTAATTTACTAAGATTTTACTCTGCTCAATGATCTTCAAAAAAAATTGTTTATAGAAATTATTTTTAAAAAAATAATTTGTACATTTTCGATGGACAATACCCAGTTATTATACATGGTTCCTGCCCAGCTGTTAATGTTGGAGCTACGTATCTGGGTGCCCCTTATTCCTGGCTTTGGCCATACCTCTCCTTCCCTTTTATAGAGTGGTTATAGTGCTTCTGTGTGTGGTCTAATTACTGTTCTGTCTACCTGATATTGGCCTGTCTTTATTCTTGACTATAACTCTGCTAACTATTTTGACTACAAGTTACTGACCTGGCTTTTTTACTGATTAATGGATTTCTTTTCTGATCTCGATTCCAAACCTGTTTTGCCCGTTCAGTCTCCTGATATCAGAATTTGAACACGGGGCTCCTGCCTCTAGAGCCCTCTGCTCTGCTGATTGATCTACACTGGCTGTGGGACTGCTCCTAGCCTCAGTGTACCTGACTTCGTCTATCAACCTTTCTTGGTTCTATTGAACCTATACAGGATTCCCTTCCTTTCCAACAACTTAACTCTTATTTTGATTCCAGACTGTTACACTTGGCTTGTACCCAATTATGTTGGCTCTTTCTAGTCATTTTATCACTTAGTCCTTCCCTTGTCAGGTGCTGCCCAATGCAGTAAGCCTGGGGTGTCACTTGGTGAAGATTAGACACTTATTAGGCTCCACTCCCTAGGTTTGCCAGCTCCAGCCTCCAGCAGCAAAGTGGGTCCACTAACAGCCAGATTTGCAGAAGAACTTTGTTTACAGCTCTTGTGATTAAGCCATAACAGTAGTTGGACAGTATTGGGCTAGAAAGTCAACTCTTCCAAATGAACTTATCATCATCATGATCATCATCAGTTATTTATATAGCGCCACTAATTCCGCAGCGCTGTACAGAGAACTCATTCACATCAGTCCCTGCCCCATTGGGGCTTACAGTCTAAATTCCCTAACACACACACACAGACACACACAGACTAGGGTCAATTTTGATAGCAGCCAATTAACCTACTAGTATGTTTTTGGAGTGTGGTAGGAAGCTGAAGCACCCGGAGGAAACCCACACAAACACAGGGAGAACATACAAACTCCACACAGATAAGGGGGTAAATGTATCAAGCTGAGAGTTTTCCGGTGGGTTTGAAAAACCAATCAGATTCTAGCTATCATTTATTTAGTACATTCTACAAAATGATACCTAGAATCTGATTGGTTGCTATAGGCAACATCTCCACTTTTTAAACCCGCCGGAAAACTCTCAGCTTGATACATTTACCCCAAGGTCATGGTCGGGAATCGAACCCATGACCCCAGTGCTGTGAGGCAGAAGTGCTAACCACTTGGCCACTGTGCTGCACCTATGCAAATTTATTGGCTGGTCAGGGAAAACTATGGTGGTGATTTAAGTGCCTAATGAGATGGGGTATTGTAATGTGCTTTGATTTGTTCTATTGCACCTCGATTTCTGCCCATGTGCATGGTTTCCTGAGTATGATGGTCGCATTTTTGAAGACATGGATGTTTTGCACTGGTTGCTGAGAGGAGCTGGTGGAGCATTCCTTGCTTCCTGCTATTTCGCATTTTTTGTTAAGCTATATACAACTGAGGCTAAACTAAGACATATTTTAGGACTGCTTCTAAAATGGTAGGATGTAGAACTTTGTTGTGACATTTACACTTTTGCACAGTGCGCCTCTTCAGATTTTTACACCTGTCTGCCAACCTAGGAGCACTTCCAAGCATCTTTAAGGACTGGAAAGTAAGCGTGAATTTGGAAGTGAGCTGGCTGGACCATGTAGGTACACTGGTGCCAAACCAAAGTGATTTGCAGTGCGCATGCAGTTCATTCATTGCACCACCTCCCACCCAGCTGCTGCCCTAAGCATGGGCTCTTTTGTGCCTATACAGTAAATTTGGCTCTGGCCCTCTTGTACACTGTAGAGTTTGTAACATTGAAAATAAGCTTTCTCTTTGCAGCAGAAACAATTCCATATGTCCATATGATTTGCTGAAAATGTGTAAAGTAATAGAGCTAAAGCCCCCTGGATCCCAATACAAAACAGGGCTCATGGCCCCTCCTCACTTTGAACCATCACTGAACATGACCACCCTAAACTACCTATCCTGAACCTGTGTAGCATATAGGGGTGACAGCCTGACCCTCCAGGCTCTTGGGCCTCATAACCGACGCTACTGCACAACCAAAATTGTGCTGCCATTGTTGAAGGGTTAAATGCTTACACTGAATTTGAAAGCTGCCCCAAAGATCATTTTGACAAAATGATTTCCGTCTTAACATAAAAATAGCAGTAGGGTCACAAAACACAACAGTAACACACCGTAAAATAAATAAAGATGAGTGTCTACAGTTTCGGAGAACTAGCTCACGGAGCCCATGTTTTTTAAGTATTTTTATCCATTTCACAACAAAACATAACCTGATACTTGTACTTTGCACGCTGTGCTGTTCCTGGTGTTTCATACGTAACATGCGGTTAGACCATGCAGTTCATTTTAACCTGAAACATGAGAGACTTTTGTTTAAGTAACACATATGAGCTGGTGATTATAATGATTCTGTAGCAATAATATTGGTTATAAGTCCATTGATAATATTATTATTATTATTATTATTATTAATTTTTATTTATAGGGCGCCACAAAGTATCCGTAGCGCCGTACAAGGACAAACAATGGCACAGTACAAGGTGAAGCAGCACAGTACAAGTAACAGTAAGCACTACAACTCTGGGGGCTCAGGCACAGCATGAAAGAGAGGGAGGGAGGGGAAAAGTGAGTATAGGCAGGTAACTATGGCCCAAGAGGGTGGGCACGGATGACAGGTAAAGAGTCACTGAGGGGAGCGGAGAGAAGCGAGAGGAGACAGAGGGCAGAGGGACTGAGAGGAGGTGAGCTGAGTAGCTGGAGAGCGCAGTTAAAAGTGATGGAAACAGGAGGTAGGAGAGCCCTGCTCAAAGGAGCGTACAATCTAAAGGGAGGGGAAGACAGACAGGCACATGGATGAGACGGAGATAGAGTCGAGGAAGGGGGAGAAGGGAAGAAGGGATGAGAAAGAGAGGTAGCCGACCGGTGGGAGTTTAGGCATGAGACTGGAAGGCTTTAAGGAAAAGGTGGGTTTTTAATGTTCGTTTGAAAGAGGACAGATTAGGGGAAGTTCTGATGGAGCGGGGGAGCTTGTTCCAATGGAGGGGAGCGGCGCGGGAGAAGTCTTGGATACGTGCATGAGAGGAGGTAATCAGAGGGGAAGAGAGGCGACGATCGTTGGACGATCGCAGAGGGCGGGAGGGAGTGTGAATAGAGATAAGGTTAGAGATGTAGGGAGCAGTGGAGTTGGCAATATCCCCAATAATATCATTGGGGTTATGAATTAAAGTTCATTTTTAGTTTTCTTGCTACTATCAATGGTCTATAAAACTTATTTACCATTATGTCAGTGGGAAAAGTTTACTAATTATTGGTACAGTGCTTACTAGCCATTAAATAATCAAGAAAGACATGGAAAATAGCTACAGCACTTGTCATTAGCAAACTTTAAGGATCGCTTACTAACTACAGAATATGCAGATGTTTAGCCCATTGTTACATGCCCCTTTCTGCTTTTGGGAATTGCCCCCCATACAGGTGTTCTGTACAACCTTGTGCTGTTTGTGGGTCCAACTGGAAATGTGCACATAGAGAACAGTAAAAATGTTGAAGTACTGTCATCTAATACTGACCTTAGTAATAGATGACAGGTCTTTGCAGCAACAAATGAATGAAGCAACCTTTTTTATTCATTTCCACTGTTACATTTTTTCCATAATGTAATACTCCATAAAGTACATGGCAGCACAAAAGGGCGTTGGCGTTGTGGGGCCGCAGTTTTACAGCTCATAAATGAACCTTATTGGTTTTAAAGCATGACAACCTCACCTTTACTCTTACAGAGAGCAAATATACTTCCTGATCCCATACATGGCAACTGGACTAATTCATTGGAATAATCACTCCAGCTAGGATGCCTACTAGTTATTGCTGCCAATACCATACACATATTTTTAAATCAATCCATAACCACCTCTCTCCTCTTCCCAGACCTCTAGGTGACTAAGGCATTTTTAGAGCCTCATGGCCCTTCTACATTACAAGGATGTCTAGTCATGATCTCCCTGCCATTTTGGATATAGCGCAAATGCCCCTTTTTGCCTATTTATTAAAGTGCCCTGGTGAATCAGTTTTTCTTCCACGATTGATGCCCCTTTGTCTTCTGAACAGTTCTGGGTATGAAACGTATGTAACAAATTACCTTGAACACACTTTATTTCGGATACAAATAACTAGATCACATATAAAGTAAAATAAACAAACCTTATATGATTAACATTCCTTTTTAATTTAACCACTTATATGCAGGTGCCCAAAACTGTATCCCATGTGTGAAATCCCTCTGGTACCTGTGTTGCGTGGGACTTACATGAGGTATCTGGTTGTTGCATGGTTCCCCTCTTGCTGTCCCCTTCCTTTACTGCTCCAGCTATGGCGTGGGTGTGGCATCCACAACCAGGGGGTTCCCTGAGTACTCACAGCTACTAGTGCCAGTGCAGTGTAAATGGACATAAGAATTGGGCACCAGGTCATCTCAGTTCAAAGCAGGGTAAGGGTATCTTTATTTTACTTCCTCCAGCATGATAATCATAACAGTTACAAGGTGTATATGTACATGGAAAAGACCAGACTCCTCCAGCAAACACTTAGCAGCAGTAAAATAATTCTGACAGATCATCTACCTGGTGTAATAGGTACAGGTATTACACAGCATCAGTTAGAGCCAATCATGTACACAGGCAGACGGTTGGCATGGTCCAGAGGTTCTTGCACTACGCTCATGCACACCATCCCTTACATCAGGGACCCTCCTTTCCTGCAGCAACCCCTCCTCACGATATGGGGGTACTTTCAAAGGGGGGCTCTCCTGCTGCGGCCATACGGAATGGTACCCCACTATGCAGGGACTTCACTTCATCTCTCTACTGAAGCTAAGAATAACTGCTTAGGAAACACTTCCAGAATATATTTACACATCCCAATTATCAGGGATTCCTCCACTACAGACTTGCACTTACTCAATGTCTCACAGCACGCCTCTGACTGCAGGGTCCAACCATCTCCCTCCATTTAGGGGTACATTAACTCACAGTCTCCCATGGCATCTGGCCATGAACCCTCTCCCAGGGTGCTGACACTTTTATTTGCTATAACTAGGGGCTCTCTCGCCCTCCCTTTCTGCATACAAATGCTGTAAGGTGACAGCTGCCACACACTCGCCGCTTCCAAGAGTTTCTGACTGCCAACCATTCATGTCTCTCTATTCCAGGCAGACTCTCCCCCTCTTGTCCACTGTCATCCAGGTGCACCTGTCAAGCAGCACTGTATTCCTTCATGCTTTCCCTCTGCACTGGTGCCTCTTCTGGGGTACCCCTACAGGTGGGGATCCCCCTCTATCATGGCCCCTCTCTATGGTGCTCTTTATTAACCTTACTGGGCTCTTTATACTGTGGGGCTCTTACTGTCCTTAATGGGCTCTTATTTGGTACCTAGCGGCACCCACTGTGCCCCCTCACTGGCCGGGGACCTGGGTACACACACCTCCTGCCCGGGTCCCGGCTAAAGATGGCTCCCTCCAGGTAGGGAAGCCAGACTTTTAATAGATTTCCATCTGAACTCTCTATCCCCTGTGCTGGCGCTTTAGCACGGGACCATTGGCCATATCCCCACCGATGCCCAAAACATGAGACACTATTGCAGTAAATTATTGACCTCATCTGCTGTCACTGAGGTTGGGGCCACAAATCATAACGCTTCCAACCATTACATATATTCAAGATGTCAGTGATCAGTGGTGTAGGTAAAGGCCATTGGACACTAGTGTAAAATCCGAGTATACCCAACCATGCAGAAGTACCTGCCCATGTGTGCATCATGTACATCTTTTACACACAACAGGATTATATTAGCCCACACAGCTGCTGCCTGATGCTGAGTGCTGGTACTAAGCTTACTGTCTTCTAATATTCCTAAATTCTGATTTCCCAGGTGTATCATTTAAACTCATACTTCACCTGTTTTTATTTTGTTAGAGTAAAAGAACTGAAAAACTATTAACATTGCAGAAGACCAGAGTCATTACTTTGCTGATCTGTTTCTAGCTGATGATTCCCGAATGATTCTTGACAGATGATTACGGCAGGTATGTAATACCCTAATAACTGTTAATATAAAGCCACACGTTTTGTGAACTCGGTTGTACGTTATTATGTTATGGATAAGTGGTATTCAATATAGAGGGATGATATTTATGCTCACATATATACCATGTATAAAGATACAGTGCAGATAAAAAAGCTCAATGGCTTCAGCTTATTCTTATGTAAGCTGCTTTAAGTAACTTGTCAATGAATTTGCTGTATTATTGTCATAATGACACATGTAATATTGTGACACAATAACAGTAACCTGATTATATAATTCCTATTCATGTGTATGTTTGTTGCTAATGTCCAACATGTCGCCACACCTATTACCTTTAGAGTAAAAGCCATTCCGATATTATTATACAACATGTCTGTTGGTAATTAACAAAAAATGTAAACACAAGTGACACAGGGGGAATGACGCAGTTACATAATAGTATGAGGCGTCATTCTGATGTAAAACTATAAAGCAGGTGTCACACGTCACTGTACTAGGAGACTGGTATGCACTCATACTCATCAACTAGTAATACAGAATTGTCTGAGTGCCTGAGGATAAATTGTGAGTTTCTGCATGGAAATACTGCTGAATAGGCTACAAACAATATTGTATGACGCTGTGAGGAATATATACATCAGTAATTAATTTCTATATGGCTGAACAGTGAAGGGATAAACTAAAGCAAGTTCAAGACTTAATGCTATGGGTACAGTGAAATTCCTAGGCGGAAAATATTTAATTTGCTTTTGAAAGTTATACACAGGAAGGTGGTTAGCAAAACATTGGATCGCAGTCTGGCCACACCTACAGGTGGTCAAATTGTAAAGAGCTACAGTGGTGCATGCAGGGGGGGTTTCTCCAGAAACCCCTCCCCTCCGCTAACAAAGTGCCCCACATAGTGGCACTGTACTATACAGCAGCCGCGGCGCTGTCAAAAAAGAGTCCCCGGCGGAGCTGTAGTGTATACAGCACCGCCGCGTACTCGTGGGTTTTTTTTTTCTCGTGGTGGGGGGAACCCCGCCCCCCTAACAATCCTGCGTGCGCCCCTGAGCTAACCATGGGGTGCTCGGACATCATAGTCATTTTGGGGCTACCCATACGTGGATATTAGGACAAGTGTTCACCTAAGGTGCTCACAAGAGTATCTTAAATGACTTACCCCTATCTCTGGCGGCTACTATCTTGATACAAACAAATGATGTACAATTACATGACACAGAATGTAAAGAAGGCAATACCCAAGGAGCTTACTATCTAAGAGATGTGGGGAACACTTAAATCTTAAGGGAGCAGGATAAAAATTATAATATTTAAAAACAAATGCTACTAGTCAACGAAGGCATTTAATAATAGTTAAAAACAATCAATGTAAGCTCGAATATGTTCATACGTGCGATTCGGCTTGAACCTGTTCGATATGCTCAAATTTAGCTTGATTTGTTTTAGTTGATCTAAATTTCAAGACCTTCTTTTGAATTTTTGTAGTGATTGAACTATCTCTAGTGGTTTCTACATCTTTCAACACTCATTAATGCAGCTGCTGCTTTAGACATCAATAGAGAAGAAGCACAAAGTGGCTGCTGCCGTACTGCTCTGTAATTATTATTATTATTATTATTATTATTATTATTATTTAGATTAACATTTATTGATATAGTGCCAATAGTTTACTCAGTGCTTTGCAGAGAATGTTTTCATGAATTGCCTTAGCTCCTGTCCTAGGGGAGCTAACAATCTAATAAACTACAACACAAAAACACACATTAACATTGACCTACTTAGTATGTTTTGTGGACCCTGGAAGCAGGCTGGAGTGCCCAAGAGAAGCCTGTGTAATCACAGGGAGGACATATAAACTTCATGCAGATAGAGTCCTAAGGGTAAATTTATCAAGCTGCGGGTTTGAAAAAGTGGAGATGTTGCCTATAGCAACTAATCAGATTCTAGCTGTCATTTTGTAGAATGTACTAAATAAATGATAACTAGAATCTCATTGGTTGCTATAGGCAACATATACACTTTTTAAATCCCGCAGCTTGATAAATTTACCCCCTGGTTGGAATAGAACTACTGGCAGAGAGAGAGAAAATTGACCCACTGGAGACAGGGAAACAGGGGGTCAAATTGGAGTCTAGTCCAAAATAATAAAAGACTTGACAGTTCTGCTATTACTAATACAAATCACCATATAAATGTGGTCTACCTTTATCTAAGTAATTGCATTGTTCAGTTAAATTCACACTAATCCCATATTTTAAAGCTTTCCTATTTGATTTATCCAATGAAGTTATAAATAAATAGAAGTAAATAAACATTTGTACAGTAGGACTATCTACAAGCTGTGACAGAGCCTGCTATGAACAGAAGTTACACCATTTGAAGCATCACCTCTTTGTCTGTGTGTGCTAAAGAGCTTGCCCCCATCTCATCATCTCTACTTTATGTAGAAGTACTTCATGGGTCCAACTCTGGCCTATTGTGAATGCTGCTTGGGCAGATGTTGTTGATAGTCAAGAGTGTCTGCAAGTGAGGCTCAACAACACAGAGAGCGACCGGTGATGTTAAAGAGTATTAGGGAAACCCGGTGGTAACTGCCTTAAATTAAACTGAAATGAAATGACTAAATCCCATGAACACAGTCATAAAGGCCAGCACAAGTATCAGAGGTATTTGGGTTTTGCATTGCAAAATGTAGACATTCTCCCTCTACATGATCCACTACATATTGTTGGAATACCTTGCCTCTGTTGTGCAATAAGCTGATAGAGGGGTGTACAGCCAAGTGATATACTATGTGTTGTAAGTGAGTAACATGATTTTGAGTAGCTGTTTTTAGAATGTGCCATAGTTTTATTTCAACCTTCTTTACCATGAGGAAATAATAATGGGTATATCAGGGGGTCGCCCATTGAATGAAGAGTTGTAATATTTTGTAGTCTGTTTCCTTGCAAAGCTTTAGAATAAATCAGTTCACGTGATGAAGGAGGCTCCCCATCAACAGTGGTAAAATCCACAGCCACTTCATTGGCATTAGTTGTGTTGTAGCGACGCTTATCAATTGCCTTGTTGCATCATCCATACCTCAAGCGTGTCTCGACTTCCTTCTCTTGTTTTTTGACTTTGGTCATCATCATCAGGCTCTGTGTGATTTACTTGATGCAACATAGTGTTAAGATCATTCATCAATGTCATATTAGAGTTTGGATTTCTAGCCATATGGGGCTCACTTGCCTGTTGAGTATTGAGGATATAAAGTTGGGCATAACTTGGAGCAACTGCATAGAACCAAAGAGTAGTATTGTAGCGAATATGTCCATACATGGATAATACATGTCCAATGCAAGCAGTGTATTGGTTGTTTTTGTTATGCGTTGATTGTGACGATAATATTCTTGATTGCAAGTTCTTTGAACTGCATTCTCTGGACGACCTGTAAGGGTTCTACCACGTGAACATCCTCGAGGGAGTCCTCTTGGCATGTTTGTTGTAAACAAAGCGAAGATAAGTGAATAATGCAATAACACAGTAGTCCGTGATTGAGATCCCCGCAAAACGCGCTGATATATGTGGCTGCAAATAACTGTCACAGTTGCCAGACCACCTAGGAGGTCACATGTTCCAGGTCACCCAGCAGGTGCCCAGAGAGAGTTCATTAACTGTCACAGTTTCCAGAGCAACCAGCAGATGCACAGGTGTATTGGTAACTGTCACATTGTCCAGAGGACAATGATAATGCATAGTTGTAAATGGCGGGCGGATGTTTTGTAAAATAACTCCGAAGAGATGCAAGCAATTACAACGCCAATATTTTTTCTGCAAATCTACAAACCAAGACCTTTAATTTGGTATATAATGTGTCCTGCTCAGACAACAGCATCATAGATGTAAGTCACTCATAAAAGTCATACTTATGCTATGAATATATAGATATGGTCAGGGCATATGAATTGAGTGGTGTGAATGTTGGTACTCTGAGAGGCAGCCAGAGGGAGCTCATATTGAGGGTCGACAGCAACAGATTCCAAATGCAAATGTCACACCTATAATCAACTCCAGACCTTTTACCTGCTTAATTGATGATGAAATAATGAGGGAATAGCCCACACATGTCCATGAAATAGGTTTTGAGTTGATTGTCCCATTACTTTTGGTCCCTTAAAAAGTGGGAGGCGCATATAGAAACCGTTGTAATTCCTACACTGTTCACACTGCTACACTGATTTGGATGTAAATTCCCTCAAATTAAAGCTGAAAGTCTGCAGTTAAAGCACATCTTGTTAGTTTCATTTCAAATCCATTGTGGTGGTGTATAGGTCGATGTCCCAATGTTTATGGACTTGACTGTATTTGTTTTGCGTTGATATACCCTTACTGTGGCACTTTATAATTAAATGTTTTTGTTGATAATGATGAATGAATACTGCAAATGAAAAAAATCTGCTACATGCTGTGGTTCAGTTGGGTTTTAATGTTTTTTTTAGTGAAGTGTTTTCTCTGGATAGATAGCATGTGTGAATAATACTGATGCTAAATACACTGGCCCGATGATTGCACAAAAAAACTCCAATCAGCCAACATCCGACCGTTTGATCAGATATTGTGTGAGTGTGTATAGTGACATGATGATCTAAAGTCATCCCAAAGTGACGATCATCGTTTCATTTGGTTGGTTGTACTGTTTAATATTTTCCTGACTGATTATGTAGTGTGTATGCACAATGCTCACGATCTCCATAGAGTTTACATAGTCGGGTTCTTTTCAGCCGATACTATCAATGAATGTCCTGGTGAATAAATGTAGAGAGTGCTGTAGAAGGAATACTTAATTTGTTAGTTCTGAGACAGAATATTTAGTTTCAGAGTCACAGAAGCTATTGAAATTTGTTAGGACATGTGGATAGCTATAACAAGGTGGTTTTATTCAGTGTGACAATGTGACAAGAATGAATGAATGAATATTGTGCTGTCATTCTCTAAAGACTAGAGGACCAGATGAAGGACCAGATGAAGACCACAGATCTGAAGGTAAATCCTGTCAGTGTGTATTCATGATTCATTAGACTAATTGGACTTTCAGTTGTAGGTACAATCATTTGAGATAACACATCGGTCAGAAAATTCTTCAGTGTGTACCTAGCCGAATACCATAAGGTCTTACAGATAATCAACTATGTTTGCTAAAAGTAAATCAAAATAGATCAATTGTGTTACAGCATTTAGATTTTTTTTCATTCATTTAATCTGCTATAGTTTCTCACTAATTCCAATATTTATCCTAGAGGTATTCTCCTTCAATCATGAAAGTTAAACTTTGTTCTTTACAGAACTGTGTGTGGAATGTCAGGGTAGCACTGAATAATGTATTTTATATCCATGATTCATATTTAATTGTTTACAATATCTAAATAAAATAATAATTATTTATATACAAAATATAGATATAATATTCTATAGCAGTTACATATAATATAATGTAATTTACAGTTAATTAGGTTGTTTTGATCGCGATGGTATACTTTCCCATTTGCTATAATATTAAAGGGTTAACAGTGATAATAACTTGTGCTACTTATTCTTCCTAGTTTTGTATGAATTAAAACAGGCTCCTCATATAATGACCAACGTACATTTCTTTGCTTACCTCTAAATAAACCCACCTACTTTATTATTAAGCATAGCTTTCACAACCGAGTCTCATACACACTTCTGTGTTATATATTTTCATTATTATTAGTATTATTGTCGTTGATTTGTAAGGCAGCCACTGCAGTGCGGAAGGGCTGCCAATCTAATGGGAAGAGGGCACAGCTCAGACAAATAGAGTCAGTGTGGCTCAGATTGGAGATTGGGACAGGTGTGAGGGTGTAGTAGTATAGGTAGTATAGGTGGGAGTACAATAAGCACTAATAAAGAGATGGCTTTTCAGAGAGTGTGGGAAAGTCGGATCGTGTAGTACAGAAATCATAATGTGGGTATTACTGCTGTCCATCCAGCCAGCATACCCAGCATAGCAATAAAGAGATTGTGCTATGTTTGGAATGCAACAAAAGAAGACTCCCATCTGGATTAACCCTTAGGGTACATCAGCCAAATAGAAGGATTGATGCAGCTTGTGGTTTGGCCTAGTTACTGAACTTTGCAATCTCTTCATTTGCTGTGTGAGGTCAATTTGGCCATAGATCTGGTAATTCAGCATATCTGCGCCACATTATTTTATAACGTCCAAATACTTGTTACATGTCCATCTTAATGGAGATTTGTACAAATCTAATGTCCAATATTTAACCTGTTTTTAAGGAAAGGTAAACAAAAATAAAAAAATGATCCTTGGTAATAGGCTTATCGGAGCACCTAGTCCAGTAGATGTGCAGGGCATGTCCTATCCACTTGTTACGCTCAGTTTGTGTTACTAGGTGACTATGTTTCTTTCCTGTTACTATTATTATTATTATTATTATTATTATTATTATTAATAACCTTTATTGATAGTGTGCCACATGAGGTCCGCAGTGCTGCACAGAGGGAGAACAACAGGACAGTACATGGTATAACAGTACAATAAAGTAAACAAATAACACTACAACTCTCATCACAGCTACTGGAGTCAGAAGGGTATATTCAGTAGAGGCTAGAACCCGTGCCCATTAGTGTGGGTGCAACTAACTGATTTAGAGCCACTGAAAGAGGGGCAAAGACAATGGAGGAGTGGAGGCAAAGGGCAGAGAGCCCATGGAGGAAGTGCACACTGTAGCTGGTGAACAAAAGTTATAGGTAATGAGAACAGGAGGGAAGTGGGTCCTGCCCACTAGAGCTTACAATCTAAAGGGAAAGGGGCAGACAAACGGTTGAGACATGGGGGTGAGTCAATGTAAGAGGATCTGAGGGCAAGAAGCAAGAGTGGGAGAGATGGAGATGAAAGAGGGTGAGGTATACTACATGGTGAACAATGGTTAAGTGGAGGTCTGGTAGGCTTTTCTAAACAGGTGGGTTTTCTATGACCATTTGAAGCTATACAGGCTGAGGAATAGTCTGACCGAACGAGGGAGATCGTTCCAGTGGTGGTGGTGGGGGGCAGCACGGGGGAATCTTGGATAAGGAAAGAAGAAGCTTATGAATAAAATATAATAGTTAAAATACTTACATAATAGCCAGATTATGTTTTCTTATATTACTAATGTATGACTGTGTTTCACTGTATTTCCCAACCACCTAGTGAGTAACACTACTGTGAGAAGAATGTGTTCACAATACACATTTAGTTGTCCTCAAATGAACCTAATCTGTGCACTGGAAGCCCTTCTGAGATGAGAAACGGGTTACACAACATGTACTGTAAGATACATACGTACATTTTACCTCCGGATAGGTTCATGACAACTAATGCTTCGGTGACAGATATTTGCAATGTGTCCATTTTCCCAGCTTACATGTAATACTCTGCTCTTAAGAGGCATAGCAGGAAGTAAAGTATTTTACATAGTCTTCCATGTAAAGGGTATTTTCACATAACCTCTATTCTATGTGAATGAACAGTTTGTACCGCTTAAGCAACATTGAAACACACTTTAATTTCCCCACCACTTTGCCAGCGGCAGCTCTCTATCCAGTGCAGTCTGCTCGCAGCTCTTTGCCGGTGAGAACATTCCTCTACTCATTGTAACAAATGCTGAGCAGATGTAAAGTTTTTGTACAAGCGACTATAATGAGTACTTGATTATTATGCTATTTTAGGAATGATAATGAATGTAGTCACACATCTCTCTCAGGGTCATGCAGGTTCTCCCATTCTAGACTGATCTACCTCTAACAGGGACCTTGTTGCAGCCAGCTGGGAGTTAGCTAATATACATAAGGTTTCTCCAAGTACAACCAGATCATATTTTAATGATTCCCGTAATCATGCACTAATCATACCTATGTAAATTAATCTCAGTCATTTTGTAGCCTACCTGTACAAATAACTACCAAAATAAAGGAAATATTAGTAAATAGATAAAATGGAGCCACAGTGTGAGAATTTGGGTGTTAGGATTCTTACCCGCCAGCTCCGTTCCGCCGCACTTCCGGGTAGGTCCTGGCGGCGATCATGTGACCAATGGGCGGGGAATTCAAACTTCTATTTCAGCGCTGCTCTGACACACTATCTGTGTCAGAGGAACGTGTCTCCAGCGTCTGGCTTCCTCTCCTGTGCTCCCTTCTCCTGTGTGTTTCCCCTGTGCTTTGCTGAACTCCTGTGTACTGACCCGGCTGTTGTCTCTGGCTATTCTCTAGTCTCATCCCTGGCACTACGAATTGGACTGACTCCTGTGTACCGACCCGGCTGTTGTCCCTGGCTACTCTCTAGTCCCATCCCTGGCACTGCGAATTGGATTGACTCCCGTGTACCGACCCGGCTCCCGTTCCAGGCTACATTCTCCAGGACATCACGGTTAGTGTGCTTTGTCATTAGCACCCTGTTGTTCCATTTTGTCTCTGTCTGTCCATCTCATAGAGCTCTCCCCTTACGTCAGTAGTCTAACCTGGGGGCCGTGACTTTCTCCGGCAGCAAAAACCATCCTGCCTTGCGGCGGTTCTTGGAGAAGACCGGGAGGGTTGTTAGACTGCGCACCCTGGGAAGGCCGGCACTAATACTGACTAAGGTAATCCTGAATTGTAACATTGGGATTTTGTTTCTACCGGGAAACACACTGGAAGATGTATGGATGTGATACAAAGAGAGGTTGTCCCACCGGGATATACTGAGGTGTTTGACACTGTAGGTAAAATGCTGAGGGTACAGCTGACTACACCAAGTGTGCAACAGAGTTTTGTAGGCAATGCCTGACTGGACAGCACGTGCGTATACTAAGTTACCTAAGGTGTTGGCACTGCTTGAAAAGCGCGTAGCGTGCAAAAATCTATGCAGAGTTGTTGGCACTGGTTGAAGAGCTTGTAGTGTGTAATGAGGTACATGGATTTGTTGCTTCTGTTTGAACAGCATGTAGCATGGCATAAACAAATGGATACAACGGAGTATATTGCAGTGACCCTGTAGAACAGAGACAGAGAGCGGAGTACACACACCCAGATGACAATAACCGGCAGGTGTGATTGGCACCACCAGATAGAGCTGGCGCAAACTTCACCGGGGATCTCCGCAAGAGGATATGGTCTTCGCTCAGTGAGGATCCAGGTTGCAGTCCTGTGTAGTTGGTTCCCTATATGAAAGCCATAGATGGAAATGTTGGTGTGGGTGAGCTGCTGTCAGGGATATTGGACACAGGAGCTGAGGAAACATGAATTGCTGTTATATTTCCTAATATAGTCCTGGAACGAGAGTATGGATGTTGGACACAATTGATACTCAGGTACTGAGGAGCAGGTTCTTATAGTGGCTGGTTGCATCTGTCATCAGTACTGGAGGTTAGTGGTAACACCTGAGAGAGGTGTTATGTCATCTCTAGCCTGAGGATGAGCCCAGCTGGGTTCTGTTAAGGATTCTAATTGGGAAGGCAGCAATCAGTGGACTGCTGAGTGTTGGAGGCGGTGCAGTGATGTCTAAGACTGCTGGTACTGACACACACCTGCTTGCACACAGGTGAGCTTCCTGAGTTCATTAATTAGTAATATACCAACGTACTTAAATCCATGTTAACTAATGCTGCACCTATGTAGTTGCCCCATATTGTGCTTATTATGGCAAGAGGATGAGACCTTAGTGACGTTGAACGAGATGTGATTCATGTAGCTACAGTGATTATTATTATTATTATCATTTATTTGTTAGGCTCCACAAGGTATCCGTAGCGCCGCACACAGTATAAACTGTGGACTATACAGGGTGAAACAGTACAGAACAATAAACAAAAATACCAATACTTCAGAAGCTCCACACAGGCTAATACAATAAGCACGGAGTAGAAGAACAGGTGAGGAGACAGGAGGGAAGACGGCCCTGCTCATGTGAGCTTACATCCTAAGGGAGGTTAGACAGAACAGGCACGAGTGGAGCTAGAAGAGGCAAAGGGAGAGAAGGAAGAGCGAGTGGAGGAGGTGAGGTGGTTAAGTAGATGGTTGGTAGGCTTTACAGAAGAGGTGAGTTTTCAGTGCACGTTTGAAGGAGCACAAAGTAGGAGAGAGACGGATGGAACGAGGGAGGTCATTCCAGTGAAGGGGGGCTGCCCGGGAAAAGTCCTGGATTCTGGAGTGGGAAGAGGTGATGAGAGTGGAGGAGAGGCGGCAATCATTGGCTGAGCGCAGGGAGCGGGCAGGTGTGTGAATGGAGGTTAGAGATGTAGGGGGCGGTAGAGTGGGAGAGAGCCTTGTAAGTGGTGGTGAGGAGCTTGAAAGGGATTCTATAGGGGAAGGGAAGCCAGTGTAAGGAGAGGTAGAGTGGGGAGGCCGAGGAGGAGCGGCGTGAGAGGAAGATGAGTCTAGCGGCCGCATTGAGTATAGAGCGGAGGGGGGAGAGACGGGATTGGGGGAGGCCATTGAGGAGGAGGTTACAATAATCGAGGCGGGAGATGATGAGTGCGTGGATGATAGTTTTGATGGCGTCCTGTGAGAGAAAGGGACAGATGCGGGCGATGTTGCATAGTTGGAAGCGACAGGTTTGGGCAAGGGAATGGATGGGGGGAGCAAAAGAGAGAGAGGAGTCGAGGGTGACACCCAGTCAGCGGAGTTGGGTGACAGAGGAGATGGTGGTATTATTGACGACAATAGAGAGGTCATGGTGGGATGGGAGTCTGGGTGGAGGAAAGACAATAAGTTCCGTTTTAGAGATATTAATTTTGAGAAAGCGAGCAGACATCCAGGAGGAGATGGCGGAGAGGCAGTCAGATACCCGAGAGAGGAGGGTGGAAGAAAGATCAGGAGAAGAGATGTAGAGCTGAATGTCATCAGTATAAAGGTGATACTGAAGACCGAAGGAGGAGATGAGAGCACCAAGGGAGGAGGTATAGAGCGAGAAGAGTAACAGGCCGAGAACAGAGCCTTGCGGGACTCCTACAGGGAGAGGGTAGGGGGAGGAGGAAGAACCAGACGTGGATACAGAGAAGGAGCGGCTGGCGAGGTATGAGGTGAACCAGGCATGGACAGAACCAGAGAGACCGAGAGAGAGAAGAGTTTGCAGCAGGAGGGGGTGGTCCACGGTGTCAAAGGCTGCGGAGAGGTCAAGGAGGATGAGTAGGGAGAAGTGACCCTTGGACTTAGACATAGGAGGTCATTAGTAACCTTGGCCAGGGCAGTTTCGGTGGAGTGTTGGGGACGGTAGCCGGATTGGAGAGGGTCGAGGAGGGAATGGTCAGAGAGGTGTTTGGAGAGGCGGCTGCAGACAATCCGCTCAAGTAATTTGGAGGCATAGGGGAGTAGTGAGATAGGGCGATAGTTAGCAAGAGAGGAGGGGTCAAGATTGGGTTTTTTGAGGATAGGAGAGATAAGAGCGTGTTTAAAAGAGGAGGGGACTACACCAGAGGAGAGTGTTAAGTTGAATAGGTGTGCGAGATAAGAACAGGCAGTGGGGGAGAGAGAGCGAAGGAGGTGAGAGGGGATGGGGTCGAGAGGACAGGTAGGTAGGGAGGAACGAATAAGAGAGCGGACTTCTTCGCCTGTTGTGGGGCAAAAGGAGCAGCAAAGTTGGTTGTTGGAGGGAGGAGATGCAATGAGGGTGGCTGGAGAAGAGGAAGAGGAGATGTTCAGTCTGATGGCCTCAATTTTGGAAGAGAAAAAGGTGGCGAAGTCAGAAGCGGAGAGGGAAGGCGGGACAGGGGGGGGGGGAGAGAGTAGCGAGTTAAAGGTGGCAAAGAGGCGGTGGGGATTAGAGGACTGAGAAGAAATGAGGGACTTAAAGAAAGATTGTTTAGCGAGGCAGAGGGCAGGGTAGAAAGAGGAGAGGATGAATTTAAAGTGGAGGAAGTCAGCCAGGGAACGAGATTTCCTCCAGAGGCGTTCAGCAGTGCGAGAGCACTTTTGGAGGAAGCGGGTGAGTTTGGAGTGCCATGGTTGGGGAATCAGGCGGCGTTGGCGGATAGAGGAGGCCGGGGCGACAGCATCAAGGGCAGTAGTGAGGGAGAGGTTGTAGAGAGAAGACACCTGGTCAGGACAGGCCAGGGAGGGAAGGGGTGATAGGAGAGATTCAAGCGAGGAGGAGAAGGAGGTAGGGTTGATAGCATCAAGGTTGCGCCTAGTGAGGGTGGCTTTAGGTGGGGCGGGAGCAGAGGAGGAGGACAGCGTGAAGGAGAGGAGATGGTGGTCAGAGAGTGGGAAGGGAGAGTTGGAGAAGTCAGAGAGATCACAGAGATGGGAGAAGACGAGGTTGAGGGAGTGACCGAGACAGTGGGTGGGTCAGGAGGTCCACTGAGTAAGGCCTAGAGAGGAGGAAAGCGCAAGAAGTTTGAAAACAATTTAACTTGATATTTCACAAGATATTTCACTTGATATTTCACGAGAAGCTGTGGCAAGGTGATATTGTTATGGAAATCTAATCTAAGGATACAATCAACTTAAAGCAACTGTGGATGAAACCTTCTAGTCCTTAATAATTATGTCCTTACATTGGTTTGACATGCAAGACATCGCAGATGATCCATGCTGAATGAGTTCATTGCAAATTTTAGTGCAAGGTTTAAGCAGGTAATGTTATCAAGTAGAGTCTTGTAGAAGTTCACCAAGAGGAACACGAACACATTTTAGCTCTGATACCAAAGGCTTGGTCTGTCCCTAAATGTGTTATTGAGGTTTACGTAATATACTTTAATATATCATAACATTTTTATCTCTGAAATTGATGCCCCTATCTTTATCTTATCTACATTTAAGAGAGGTTGAAGACTGAGACTAAAATTGCATTAGAACTGGTGTAAGACATATGCTCAAGTGCTATTCTTAGCTGTAAGCACATTAAACAGCCAATCATTGCTATAGGTGTAATTCAAATCTATTACAATTTCATTAGATATATTTAAATTATAGTGCCCATTCATCCTCCATCTATGTGACCTTTTTTTCTCTAGATGTTCCTACATTGTTTTATTGGTTCTATATAAATGTCATCAAAAGTGGTAGTTGTCCGTAAAGTTTTAGAAAAATTAGCTTTTCAATGTTTGGCAACCTTGATGTCGCAATATGACAGCCCTTGTCCACAGACAGGAACATACTGCAGCAGGAATTTAAAAATATAAATTTGATGAGTCATGTACAAACAGCAAAAATGCTGATGTGCAGTTCATAGTTTTTGGACACTTGTAGTCCATACTTGCCAACTCTCCCGGAATGTCCGGGAGACTCCCGCATTTTGGGGGAGTCTCCCGGACTCCCGGAGGAGTATGGCAAAATCCCGCATTTACAGAAATAGGGCCACAATACCGCGATTCTCCGGGAATCGCGGCATTTGGCCCCGCCCCTGACTGTAAAATGACGCGTTTGCGTCATTGCGTCACGGGGGGCGGGTCCAAAATGACGCGATTTTGGAGCCCCGCCCCCCGCACGCCCACCTCCTCCACTGAATCTCCCGGAAAGCAATGGGAGAAAGTCGGCAAGTATGTTGTAGTCACTTCAATGTTTTATTTAATATCACTTTTAGGCTGCCCCCTTATTAAATTCCAACTCTCAATTTTTACTCTTTTTTTACAGAAGTAGCATACCTCAGGTGAGATTGAATTCAACACAAGCTGCACCAACATACATCTCCTCTCTTGTCTCAAAATATCTCCCATCTCTGGAACTCCGTTCTGCACAAGATCTGCGTCTCTTATCCACCCTCATTACATCCTCCCATTCCCGGTTACAGGACTTTTTTCGGGCTGCAACCACTCTATGGAATTCTCTCCCTCGCACAATAAGACTCTCATCTGGTCTACAAACTTTCAAGCGTTCTTTGAAAACCCACCTCTTCAGACAAGCTTATAATATTCCTCAACCACCCTCTTAACCTCACTAAATTACCCTATTACCACCCGTTACATAATTTCACACAAGACAACTACCCCCTGAACAACATTGCTGTGTGACGGGATCATTAAGCTTACAAATCACTTTTACCTTTGCAGTCTGGCTGGACCGAAATGCAAAATGTAGACTTAACCTCATGTATCAAACTCCCATTGTCCCATAGATTGTGAACTTGCGAGCAGGGCCTTCTCACCTCTTTGTCTGTTTTACCCAGTTTGTTTTACACTGTAGTTGTCCCCAATTGTAAAGTGCTACGGAATATGTTGGCGCTATATAAATAAATGATGATGATGATGAAGATATCTTCAAGAAGTATGAGGATACACCTTGTACCAATGTTATGGCTGGAACCTCCGCTATTTTTTCCTCACAAACCATAGAGGTGATTGATTTAGTGTGGGGGGGGGGGGAAGGGTTTTGTGCCTCTAGAATCCACCTTAAGTTCAAGTCATCCGAGCCAGCAAATTGCTGGTATAATTGAGCTTGTTCTAAATAGATGATAACCTGTATACAGACCAAAAGCATAGATTAACATCTTATTCCCCTTATACTGTATAACTAATGTATACAAATTACATTGTTGCATTTTTAAAGCTGTGGGAATTTCCCTTTGACTCAATCAGTGAGTTATGTCTAGGTGATATGCCAGGAATTTCACAACACATAACGTTGAAAAATATTCTTTATTTATCTAGCAGCGACAAGATAAACACAAAACTAACTGAAGATAAAAGTTTATTTTACACTTATGTGTACCCTATATATGTGAAAGTAATAACCACTCTGGGCATATAATGATTTACATGGTTTTAAAAATATCAGCTTTACCTGATATGATTGCAGGTGTTTGTGAGATAAAGCCTGAAATTAAGATGTATCATGTCAGACCTTTTTCCACCTTTAATTGTGACATTACAACTAACACAATTCAAGTGGAAAACAAATAAATATTTTTTAAGAAAAAGAAGTGGGAAAAAAGAAAAACTACAATACTCTGATGCAGACATATGCACACCCCTAAAACTAATAGTTTGTGGACTCACCTATCGCTTTTATTAAAACAGTGAGTTTTTTTTTTAATAAATGTCTCTCAACTTTGCACTTGGTGTAAATGTATTAAAGTTCGGGTTTTGCAAATGGCTGATATTCTGCGATTTTGCAGGGGAAATTTAAAAAGGCCATAACTTTAAAGTTCAACTTTGGTCTACTCAGATTATAAGACATTTTCACACATGGTTTGGGGGAAAAACACCAAATGCATTAATTACCAGGCACTAACAATCACATGCAGCTATCTTCTCCTAGGATCTCATCTACAAAATAAATCCCACACGCAAAAAATAACAATGTAATCATCAACAACATTTATTTATATAGCGCCAGCAAATTCCGTAGCGCTTTACAATTGAGAACAAACATTAATAAAACGATACTGGCCCGCAAGCTTACAATCTATGGGTAGGGAGAAGGTTTGGGTGCTTGTGAGAAATAGATATTCACATGAAGATAAGCACCAAATAAAGAGTCAATCTCTTACAGTTCCTCATAGACCAGACATGAGCAGAATATGGGAGATTGTTGTCACATGCAGAGAGTGACTAGTTCCTGCCAGAAATTCCTGCAAATCCTTTAATGTTTCCCTAAGCCTCTTGGTTGCCTCCCTGATGAGTTTTCTCTTTGTCCTGTCATCGGCTTTGGAAGGATGTCCTGATTTTGGCAGTGTCCCTGATGTGCACATTTTCACAACTTATTGATGATAGTATTCACAGATGTTTTGAACGCTACTAGTGTACCAGGGCTGCAAGGAAACCTGACAGGAACAGTTGATATTTATGGGGTTAAGCACAGACATTTTCATTGTTGGAAGGTGAATGCTAATTACCTTTGAACATGATTTAGAATGTGATTGCTTAAAGCTGAACAGCCCCATTATGAAAAGATGTGCATACTTATGCAACCAGGGTTTTGCAGATTGTTTATTGTTGCTTCTTTTCCTAAAAAAATGTCTGTTTGTTTTATACGTGAATTTTGTTAGTTGTAAGGTCATATTACACTTGGAAAAAGGTCTGACATGATTTATCTTGATTTCAGGCTTTGCATCACATGAAGTAATCAGTGGGACGGGTCATCTAGTGCTGCCATTTTTCATCGTCATCATTACGTATTGTTGCACCAGCCCTCTAGAATAGATACACCTCCTTGCAGGCGTATATGTGTTTGCATCCAGGTATAATTACGTGAACAAGCCCTTACTGTCAGAGACGTAACTAGACATTTTAGTGCCCTTGGTAAGTCATAACACTGGCATACCCACCCTCCCTCCACAGGAACACACTGTCACAGAGGGCATGTCTACAGGGTGCTGCTGGTGTCTTAAGCTTAGTTGCTGCATGGCCGTAACCTGGAATATTGGGGTCCTGTTTGAATAAAAGAGAGTTAGTATTCACCTCCTGGAAATCGAGCAATGACTAAACATTAGACCACCCTAATCCTGACCAGCCTGACATTAAATCATTAGCTTTGTTTGTTCAATAAACAGGCCTCCTTGCACCCAGTCAGCTCCAGAATTTAATTAATTACATTCACTTTTAATAAATAATAATTATATTCGCCGCATATAGCCCCAACATTAAATTAACTTGATAGTACCCACATAAAAATTAGGCCCCCTTACTCCCTATGAAATTTCAAATAATTGGATTAACTCGTTCAAAATTAACAAATATCAGTTGTAATAGTTTTCTGTGCAGTTGTGATTAGTACGCTACGTCATAACAGGGTTAATAACACAATTGCACAGGAAACCAACACATACACTTACACTTACATTTGTAAATAGTACACATTTAATAAAGTTCCAACTCACATCAGTTTATGAGTAAGACTTAAAGGTTATTCATGCAAAGATAAACTTACATTACAGGTATTTATGGTTCAAGTCCTAAGAAATGTATGGTGTTTGGTCATATATCATTCCTCATTTCACCAGTAGAAATACAGTGATAACAGAGTAGCAATCACACTTAGTTATGAATAAAATAAAATTGATACTCTATAATACTGTAGGCAGCACATGTTTTTAGGTTGGTTTAACTGGATTAGGTCGGTTCCCTCAGGCACAACATGTGCTCAGCTGTTAGAGTGAGCTGCCCCCACCTTTGAAGAGGAATCCTTTGAACTGACCTATGATCTGCATTGTACTGGACTGCCCTGACCCCTGGAGTTTATCTTTGTGTACATTGTGACATCGTCACTGTTTTTTGTTAACTCAAACTGTATATAAGCAAGTCCCTGGGCAAGTATTAAATCTCTCCCTTCATTGACTGCAGACTACAAGACTGAATCCGGACCTGGGTCCAGGGGGCGCTTGGTAATATATTCAGATATACTTTCCTGTGAAATGCTATACCTTTTATGCATTATCATGGTTTATTGTTATCCTGCTCTCTTTTGCTATTAAATCTCTTTGTGCTTTGGAACCACATTAATGGCATGGGACAATATTTATTGGTAGCGACTAGATGCATATTACATCCCAACCAGCCCTGACACTAAATTAATAGCCTTCCCATTTAGTTGACAGACCTAATTCTCCCCTCACCAGCCAGATCATTAAATTAATAGCATTCCCCTTTAGTAAACAAACCTAACCCCACCACATCTGACCCGACATTAAATTAGTTGCATTCCCATTTAATTAACAGACTAATTTAACCCTTCATCAGCCCCAACATTAAATTAATGGAATTCCCATTTAATAAAAGGATATATCCCCCCTCACCAATCCCGACATTAAATTAATAACGTTCAATTTTAATTAACCGACAGATTTCTACCCCAAACCAACCTAAACATTAAATGAATAACATTCCTATTTAATTAACAGACCCCCTGTTCTCTGCAGCCCCCTCTCCCCCCTTGTTCTCTCCAGTCCTCTCTCCCCCCGTTTTTTACAGCCCCATCTTCCCCCATTCTTTGCAGCTCCCCCCTCTTGCTCTTTATAGCCCCCTGTTCTTTCTAGCCCCTCCCCCTTGTTCTGTACAGCCCCCTCTCTCCTCCCTGTTCACTCCAGCCCCATCTCCCCTGTTTTTTACAGACCCCTTCACCCCCTGCTCTATCTAGTCCTTACATTAATTTAATTATATTAGGGCTCCTCAGCTTCTCTTATCTCTGCGTCTTCTTCTTGCTCTGTTATCATCTTGTTCTGTCTGTATTCATCCTGCCTCTTCTTGTTTCCTTGCTGGCTCTTCTATACAGCATCCAGGAGCTGGGCACCTTCCTGATGCAGGCTTTCTGTCACTGAGAAAATGCAGCCCTGCGGTTTGTGCCACTGGGCTTAATATCCATCTTTGAGGCTGCACACAGCGGGCTGGCATTGTGCCCCGTCACCTTTGCTCCCTTGCCTGCCGCACTGCCCGCACCTTCCTCGTTATAGCCCTGCTTACTGTAATCAGCCTATAATGCGACCAAATCTGCATATGGATATATGTGTATGCATTTTTGGTGCACATTCGCAGTATGGAAATGTATATTTTATGCAAAAAACAGTTGGTGCTGCATTCAGCCAAATACTGAAAACAGCTTAGACTGGATGTCATATAGGACTAACTGTACTATATAAAGAAATAAACATAGCATATTGAAACTGGCATTGACCTCAAAAGAACATTTTTTTTGCATTCTTTTGCGGTCTACACCGATTCCAGTATTCCCTCTATTTACTTCCTCTTGATAGCGGACAATTAGTCCTATTTCACTGTTTTCAGAACAGACTTGTATTACGGATACTGGAAAAAAAGGAACCTTAGCACATTTATTAGTGTATTAAAATAACTTGTGAACTAGTGCACACAACTTATGACACAACTTGCAGAGTTCTGGCTGGATTCCATGCTATAGAGTGGAGAGGGAAGTTCCTTGCATGTGAACAGTCACAGCATTGTGGATACAGTGAGGGGGGGGGGGGTATGGTTACTAAGAAAGTAAAGTCTTCTTGATTTTCCTGCTGTCCAACCACAACTTCCCTTCCTTCAGCTTCACCTTACCTCACGCTCCCCCCTCCCGCACCCAAATCCACTCTCACACAGTGAAATACTCTTGACCCCATCACATCTTTTCCACTATAAATTGATCCTTAAATCTTTCAACATTTCCGTTTCACCTGCCAAGCAAACATACATCACTTCTCTAATACCTATCCTACTCACCTCTCTCCAGTAACCAAAGATGAAATCTCTGCACTCATGTTGTCATCTCACCCTACAACCTGCCCCCTCAACGCTATTCTCTCCAAACTCCTGCGCTCCCACTCACGCACTGCATGTCCACCCCTAACTCATCTCTTCAATCTTTCTCTCTCCACTGGCACATTTCCTTCCTCCTTTAAACCCTCACCTCACCAATCCTAAAAGAAAATATTTCTTGACCCAGCTCTCTCCGACTCCCACCTTATTTGTCTCCTCCCCTTTGCCTCTAATCTCACTTTCTCTTCTCTAACTCCATTCTCAACTCTGAACTTCTGCCCCCAACATTCCACCGAGTCTTCACTCACAAAAGTGATGAATGATTTACTAACAGCAAAGTTTAAGGGTCACTTCCTATATTCATTCTACACCTCTCTGCTGCTCTGTTCTTAGACCTCTCACTGTACACCTGTTCTCTTGAGAAATTAATTTACACATTTGGCCTTCCGTACCACCTCTACTCTGACGACACCCAAATCTCCCTCTCTTCTCCTGACCTCTCCCCTTCTGTACTATCTCGTGTAACCAACTGTCTCTCTGCTATCTCCACATGGATGTCCCAATGCTACCTGAAGCTTAACATGTGCAAAACAGAGCTTATCCCCTTCCCTCCTCCCAGAGTCACCTCAAATCTCCCTCACTGTCAATAACACCACAATGTCCTCAGACTCTTAAGCCTGCTTCATTCCTCACATCCAGTCTCTCACCTCCAATGTAGAAATATTGCCAGAATACTCCCTTTTTTTCCAAGAATGCTACCAAAACCCTTATCTAATCTTGCATCTCTTGCCTTGACTAGTGCAACTTCTTCCTCCTATTTGGTATTTTTCTCACCCATCTATCCCCACTTCAATCCATTGTTAAATGCTGCTGAAAAAATAGTATTCCTGTGTCCTCCAGAATCCATTTGAAATTAATCACCCTTATCTACAAAGTTTTCAGCAACTCCCCACCCATACATAGATCTCAAATCTCATCTTAAACTACTCTCCCTCTTAGATCTACCTCTGACCTGCGCCTTGCCTAATCTCTGGTAACAACCTCTCATTTCCACTTACAAGACTTCTCACATGCTGCTACTTATGGAATTCCCTACCATGTCCGATCAGACTGTCCCACAGCCTTAAAATCTTTAAACTTTCTCTCTGAAAACCTTCTTTATTAGTGCTTACCCTACTCCCACCTATACTACTCACACTAAAAAATCGTCATAACTGTCCCAATCTGCACTCTGAGCCATATTCATACCTTTTGTTTCAGATGTGCCCTCTTCCAATTAGAATGTAAGCTCTTTCATTATCAGGGCCTTCCCTACCCTTTATTTTCATCTCTGCATTTATTTTGTCTACCTTGTATGTCCCTGTTTTATCTATGTCCTGTTTTCCCCACTGTCTGGCGCTACGGAGCACTGTGGCCTTACAAATCAATGATAATAATAATAATAATAATTTATAAACAGGCAAATAGTAATGTGTAAATAAGAATGGCAAAAGGACCGGAGTAAGGAGGTTTAATATAGTATTACAACAGGGAACCCATGGTCTTCCAAGGAATTTTGCTTTTTGGTAGACCCAACTTTTACAGACAACCTCAGTTATTTTATTGTATTACATAATTTGTTAACAATATTCAGCCCACAGGCACATAGTTAAACCATAAATGTACATACTTGTATAGCCCAGTAATTATAGATAAAGGGGGGATACTATTGAAAAGGGCTGAAGACCAGAGTTCATAGTGGTATAGAGGAGGGCAGGACAGGTTACCAATTAAATAATTTGTCAATCAGTAAATAATCAAACTATATCTTTACATTTGTATTTATTTATTATCCGGTATCTAATTACATCAGTCCCTGCCTCAGTGGATCTTACAATCCATTTTCCCTGCTACATAAACACACACACACTCACTAGGATAAATTTATCAGGCCATTCACCCGAACAAAGCCAACACAAACACGATAAGAACATACAAACTCCACACAGATAGGGCCCTGGTTGGTATTGAAAGCATCAGCCAATCAGCGCTGTGAGGTACCAGTGCTAACCACCATGCCACTTTGCTGCACGTTTAGTAATACTCTTGTGCAGTTCCTTAAGAAATTATTATTTGGCTTTAGAATTTAGATAGACATTTTGGAGTTGTGGATGTTCCTCTTGCATTTAACCGTTGGACAAAATTTGCAATTTTTTTGCTGTTGGTCAGCATTAGCCTTTCATTGGAATCTTTAGCCTCATTAAATGCTAGTCTATGCTACCAACTTCACTATTTGTTAGTCCACTATCTTCACAACACTTTTTCTTCATTTTTCCTTCATTTTCTGCTAAAGAATTGTCTATTTTGCTAACTTTTACATCTCTAGTCCCACCTGTATACCTATCCTCTGAAGCCCCAGGCTACTATTGGACTCGCCCTGGGAATATATATCACACTGTCAGCGGAATGTGACTCACACCTTCAAAAAGTGACCAGGAGAAGTTTACAGTATGTGGCTGCCGTTCACAGAGCTCTCGGAATCTGGACGTAAACCATCATGAACCGATAACAATCAAATGCACTTTTATCGTTTAATTATATTTTTTGGGTGAATTAAGGAAATTGAAGGAAATGCCAATAATAAATGTTAAATTTACAGTTTTTTTATTAAGTGGCTATATATTGTTTATCAAATAAGTATTTTACAGAAAAAAACTATATCCAAGAGCTCGTATTGAAAAGGTGTAATATATATTTTAATAAAATCACAAAAGGACAATAAGTTAAGAGCAGTTATGATATTTAAAAATAGAACTCAAGTAAATAATAGCTGAAAAGATATGATTATTATTTATTTATTAGGCACCACAAAATTCAGCAGTGCCGTACAGTGGGTAATAGAACAAAATACAGATCAAGTAAGGCAAAATGTAGATCACTCAAGAAGCATAAGTGCAATAATGCTAAAAAGTAAGTATAATATATAAGAAATAATGAACCTGATTCATTAAGGAAAGTAAGAAAAAAAAAATTAGTAAGTTTTCTCCTGGACAAAACCACTTTACAATACAAGGGGTGCATATTAGTTTATTATTTTGCACATAAGTTAAATACTGGCTGTTTTTTCATGTAGCACATAAATACTTCATAGCTTTATTTTTACACTGAAATTTAAAGCTGATCTAGGACATGTCCTACCCCAATTATAAATCTGTCTAAACATTTTTAATTTAGCTTTTTCCTTAATGAATCAGGCCCAATAGGTGTAAACATAAAGCCATACTTGCCTACCCTCCCGAAATTCCCGGAAGAGTAGGCAAAACTCCCGCATTTGCCGAAATTCACGGTATTGAATGGAGGGGGCGGGGCTTAATGGGCCCATTAAGCCCTGCCCACACTATTCAATGCCGTGAATTTCAACATTTTGTAGTGGGGGCAGGGCTATGGTGATGCGACAATGTCACCCCCCTCCTACCCCTTGTCACATGACTTCTCCCCCGGATCTCCCAGGAGAGAAATCTTAAAAGTTGGCATGTATGCATAAAGCATAGTACAGAACATACAGAGCCTAGAAATGGCCCAAAAAGTTCAAAGCGTCTATAAAAAAACAGTACTTTTACCACAGTTAGATCGTATAACTGTAATGTGACTAATAATAAATTAATACATTAGAATATATACTAAGGGTTACACTTAGAAGTATATTTACTAAACTGCACATTTGAAAGAGTGGAGATGTTGCCTAGAGCAACCAATCAGATTCTAGCTGTC
Source organism: Mixophyes fleayi (assembly GCF_038048845.1). Classification (NCBI taxonomy): domain Eukaryota; kingdom Metazoa; phylum Chordata; class Amphibia; order Anura; family Limnodynastidae; genus Mixophyes; species Mixophyes fleayi. Next base: position 58,845,833 of record NC_134403.1, on the reverse strand, counting down.
ATTTTGTAGAATGTACTAAGTAAATGTTAACTAGAATCTGATTGGTTGCTATAGGCAACATCTCCACTCTTTCAAACCCGCACATTTAGTAAATATAACCATTAGCATTTTAAACAGTATATACACCAATTAAACACACACGTACTTAAATCTTAAACTACAGTGTCATAAACCAAAACAGTTGACTATGCTAACCACATAAAAAAATAAATAGTAATAGTAGTAGATTATGACGAAATAATAACAAAGGGTGTTAGCTAAAGAAACGACATATCCAATGAATTGATGTTGTGAAGAATACATCAGCTTCCTGGAACCACAAACCAACAACACTAGTTACCAAGTGGCTGCGTCAGGAAACATCATGGGCCTGATTCATTAAGAAACTTAGGCAAGTAATTTCTTACTTAAGTCTCCTGGACAAAACCATGTTAAAATACAAGGGGTGAAAATTAGTTTTATATTTTGCACATAAGTTAAATAATGGCTGTTTTTTCATGTAGCACACAAATATCAACTTTAAATTTCAGTGTACAAATAAGCTTTCAAGTATGTGTGTGCTACATGAAAAAACAGCCAGTATTTAACTTATGCGCAAAATAGAAAACTCATTTTCACCCCTTGCATTTTAACATGGTTCTGTCCAGGAGACTTAAGTAAGAAATTTCTTGCCTAAGTTCTTTAATGAATCAGGCCCCATGTGATTAAAATAATACTGATGTAACTTTACTCAGTGTCTTCTAGTGTTAATTTCAACATTATATGAATAATACAATAATACAATATGACTTGAGTGTAAAATAATGAAATGCATATAAGATACATTAGAAATGTTTTCTTGAGAAAAATATTAATAATGTAGATGTAGAAACAATTCAGAAAAAGGACTACTGAAATAATTAATGGTTTAATTATAAAAACCTTACGGAATGACTGTTAAAGGAGATAATCATTCAAATAAAATGTGGGCCTTAGATCATCATCATTTATTTATATAGCGCCACTAATTCCGCAGCGCTGTACAGAGAACTCATTCACATCAGTCCCTGCCCCATTGGAGCTTACAATCTAAATTCCCTAATATAGACACACTCACAAACAGATAGAGAGGGAGACAGACAGACGGGAGAGACTAGGAGAGACTAGGGTCAATTTTTCTTTTTTATAGCAGCCAATTAACCTACCAGTATGTTTTTGGAGTGTGGGAGGAAACCGGAGCACCCGGAGCAAACCCACGCAAACTCCTCACAGATAAGGCCATGGTCGGGAATCGAACTCAGGACCCCAGTGCTGTGAGGCAGAAGTGCTAACCACTACGCCACCGTGCTGCCCTTAGATGCCTGATAATGATTTTAGTGTAACTCCTGTTTGCCTGGGAAGTGCTGGTAGGATGTTACTCTTAATTCCTATCACTGAGTAGAGCACCTGCCAGTCTCTCCCCCAACAGCAGGGTCCTGTGGGTTAAATCAGCCAGCAGATGTCTCTGATCTGCAGGTTTATCCACAGTAAAGCAGGTGTAGTGTAGATGCAGCAGGTGTACCACGATACGGTTAACACTGATGGAATAAATGCGGGCTAGGCAAGCTTCTGACAAGATAAACATACAGTATAGTTTTATTATGTACAGTCCTCCCCCCTTTCTCCTCTCTAGCACAATTCACTTAGTTGCAGCAAGTCGTTCTAGTTCCCATCTCGGTACAGGTTAAAGTAATAATCACCTGTCTACCTCATCAGTGGTAGTAAATGTCTTGGCTCAGGAGCTAACACTCGGGCTTTCTATAGTTAAAGAATTCACTACTCCCTCAATGCTTCACTCTCGTCAGAGAATCAGTAGCCCTTTGTGACTTATGACTTGAAATCTTGCAATATATGTGGATTTATGTAACCATCAAAGCAATATATCATTTATATGCACATGTTGATGCATTTTTAAGAAGGTAGCAATGCAGTGACCTTTTACATACAGAGTGCTGAATACACAAACAGCCTGTAAGCAGACTTTATACTGGTATAGTAAGGCTACATACACACTGTGGGAATGGATGTCTTATGTGAGAGGTACAGAACTTTATAAAACTGGTGCAAAGGAAAAACTTGTCAGCTATAGCAAACAATGATTTGTCTTTCTCTACTGCACTAGAAAAATTATCAGAACCAGGTTGCTATGGGTTACAGAACATTTCTCGGTGTCCCAATTTTCATAAATATTCCCCAATTTGTGTTTGTTTGTTTTTTAGTTACAAAGGTCCCTTTAACAATTTAAAAAGGAGAAATGTACAAATATTGTGTGAATGAGCAATTTAATATATTACACAGGTATGAAGGAAATAAAATTCTACTCTACAAAAGTAGCTATTATAAGGGTGACCTTCATATGCACCCCACACCCAACATCAATGATGCAATATTATGTCTGTTGCAGACTAATACCCGCAAACTGTTACCATCTATGTCTTAAAATAATCTTAAATATCTACCTATCTCTCTCATACACACACATATATATATATATATATATATATATATATATATATATATATATATATATATATATATATGTATATGTAAACACACACACACACACACACACACACACACACACACACACACACACACACACACACACACTCATTAAGTTCCACTGTAGATATTTAACTATTTATATCCTTTATTTATATGATTCATTGTCTTTATTTTTCATATATACAATGCAATTATAAAAAAATGTTGGCACAAAATTATTTCTGTCGCTTTGACAAAGTTCACATTTGAAGATTTTTCTTTTTTTGTCTTGGAGACCTTTTATTAGCTGGACGCACCTGTTTTTCCTTCCAAGTTGCCTCGCCCCGCCGTATGACACAGTGTAACCTGTCCTCTGAACTATGACAACGATGCTAAGATATGCATACAATACAAGAATAAACAATAGTACAATGAGTCGCGCACAGCAACAAATCCGCAAGCTCCTAACATCTTGCTCAGTGTCTGGAGAATGTTTGTCAACATCCAGGAGGAGAGCTGAGAGCTGGTTCAGTACATATAAATGGTCACTTTGAAGACATCCAGGACATAGAGATTTATTGACTGCTAAATGTCTCAGCTCAGGCCTCTCAGTGTAGGCAACTTAGTTAGATGCCAACATTTGAGAAAGCAAAAAAAAGCATAACTGAAAGATCAGTAGGATATCAGATTTCTAATGACATCAGAAATAAGTTCTAGGTGCTGGGCCAAAATTGTGTCGTAAGAGCACTTAGTACATTTTGTATTAGCTCTCACACTTAGAGATGTGATCAAACAAGCACAAGACCGTTTTAAGTGGTCTTATTCTATAAAGAAATGCAGAGAGCATGACTTAGGTTTCTCCAGTATGCCTGTCTTCTATCAAATCCATGAGATGAAGTTTCTACTGTGTATTTTGCTGCCTGATTTATCATTGACCTGTCTGACACCAATACTGGTGTCAGACAAAGGGTGTAAGGTGGTTACTAGAGACAGAAAACCGAATAAGGTAACTCCTTAATCCTGGTCACAACCCATCTCGTAGTTATTATCTGTACGTTGTCTATATAATTCCTCCCATTCCAAGGGGCCAGGTACAGCAATACCTAATGTTTTAATCACATTTGTTTTCGTGTGTTATGTCTGATAATATATTTCATGCTCATATTAATACTCTGTACATTACTGTAAATATATAAATACTTAACTAATGTTTTGATTGTTCTTTTGGGAGCAGACACGTGTCTACTGGTGATTATTTTAGTGAGTACAAGGCTGCATGTGAAGGGTGAATAGAGGTAACCAGGAAGCCACAGACTGACAGTTATATAGTGTAAGGAGCAGTGTCCTCCAACAGCACAGACTAGTAATGTGAGGCTCCTGAAACTGGCAGCTTTTGTGGAGGATCAGTTGGGCGCCCCTAGTGTAGAGTTGGTGCACCGGTGAGTCTAGTTTTCAGGAGGAGTGTAAAAATGAGAGCACTGAAATGTAATAATGGGGTGGAGAAGGTCCCTTGACGCCCATAAATGAGGTTAACCTGAGCAGTGTTGAAAAACAGCAAAGTTTAAATTTATGAAACGGCTGATTATAAGAGGTTGTCCGTTCCGTCCACTACACTTCCAAAAACATAAGTGACATATGGGCAGCACGGTGGCTCAGTGGTTAGCACTTCTGCCTTACAGCACTAGGGTCATGAGTTCAATTCCTGACCATGGCCTTCTCTGTGAGGAGTTTGTATGTTCTCCCCGTGTTTGCGTGGGTTTCCTCCGGGTTCTCCGGTTTCCTCCCACACTCCAAAAACATACAGGTAGGTTAATTGGCTGCTATCAAAATAGTCTGTGTGTCTGTGTATGTTAGGGAATTTAGACTGTAAGCCCCAATGGGGCAGGGACTGATGTGAGTGAGTTCGCTGCGGAATTAGTAGCGCTATATAAATAAATGTTGATCATGATGATGATGACATCACTGGCTTACAGCATCTAAGGATAGTTTTACAGGACTGATCCCTCCTGAACAAAACAAAAATATGGAATAAAACAAAATGATATAGTTGTTGCTTCGCAGACTCAGACAGAAGGTAGACAGCTTGGGTCTTGTCATTTAAGAAGCTGGGAATCTCAGCTAGGCCAACACGCACTAATCCCTGAAGCTTTCTGCTATTCATTGCTCAGTATATATCTGCCTCCTTAAATGCTGTTATCATGTAAAACACCACTAGGAAGAAATCTGGGAATAACAGGTCTGATTTGTTGAGTTGAGGCTTAGATTAGTAACATATTAAAGACTAATTCTACCAGAAAGCCAACAAAATGAAGACTCGGGTATTATCCATTAAAGTTATTATCTCGCATATATTTGTATTATTAACATGGAAATAAAATTTGTATAAAAACGTGCAGCAAAAATAGAAAAATATCTAAAATGAGAAACTGAACATAAGAATGTAAACACAATAAATACAGTATGATTTTTTGAATGTTAGAAGCAATTAAATGTTTACAATATTTTGTTAGAATAACTCTCACTGAGGAAAAATACATGTTTAAAATATATATGTATGTATGTATATATATATATATATATATATATATATATATTTGACTTTGCATTTTTGGTTAGTCATTTTGCCATATCTCTTGGAAGGCTCTCCAATTCAAGGCACTAACTTTGCAGAATGAAGAACGGACGAAGGGATACATAGTCCATATTACAAATGGAAAAGCTGATTTACCTAATGTCCCACACACACAAAATAATAGAACTTACAAGTAACAAATTGCAGTGTCACTCAGCTGGCCTCTGACCTGTTCTCCAGGCAGTGAGAGACAGAGAGAACATTTTCATAGCCTCTTATCTACACCTCACAGGTGCAACTCCTAATTAGCCAGCAACTGGCTAGCAGGTAGGAAGACCTGAAACGGGCCTGGTGAATGAAGTCTGCCCTTCTCTCTCGATTCATAACCCCAGGGACAGACCACTGTTTGAAAACCTACTTTCTAAACATACACACTGTCGCTGGGATTGTAAAACACATAAGACAATGTACCACACTATATATATTTTTTATATATATATATATATATATATATATATATATATATATATATGCAAACTAAATCCAAAAGTGCCTCCCTTTTTGGAGTAATATACGGCATTCAGCATTATATGCGTGTATTCATCAGTTTGCTGGAGGTGAGCGCCAGGGTCAGTTTATTTTAATAAAATCAAGTTCCGACCACTGTACAATAATATACAGACATATATGTATGTATATCTATAATTTGAGACAAATTGTAGTTTGTATCAAAAGGTTGTATTTAATCCATTCCAACGTTTCAGTATATTACTTTCTTCAGGGACACTATGTACAGTAGAAATTTGGAGGTGGTGGTTTGGAAAATGTAAGTGAAAGGAATTTGATAGTTTAACAATCAAAGCAGCATGAGAAATGGCAGTATGGCATACCAACGTATACCAGTATATCAGCCAACTTCAACCACTATATAGATATAAATAAATTCTAAATCAGTGTTTCTTAAATCTGTTTGGTGTCATCAGAGTGGGTTTGCACGGCACCTCTGTAGTGTTTTGCATTGTAAATTACTTTTATCATCTACATCAGGCCTGCCCAACCTGCGGCTCTCCAGATGTTGTGAAACTACAAGTCCCAGCATGCCCTTCCAGCTATCAACAGGTTGTCTACTGGCAAAGCATGCTGGGGCTTGTAGTTTCACAACATCTGGAGGGCCGCAGGTTGGACAGGCCTGATCTACATAGAGCAAAATGCTCATGTGAGAGAAATACAGGATCTATATAGATGACAGTGGAAGGAAAATTAAACCAGTGACCAGTGCTAGCATGTCTGGCGCCCCCCTGCAAAAAATAAATTTGCAACCTCCTCTTTTATAAATTACTTGTTCATTCAATAATGCTTTTCATCTTTTAATATAAATCATATAATGAACTTTAACAAAGAGAGTCATATAAATAAATACACTAAACTGCAAACATTTATTGCTACATGAATAATATAAATAAAGACTATGAATTATTTGTAATGAAATTTATCATTGTTGGCAAATTCATTTGGCAAGAGGTATAGAAGAGAAAAAAAATGCCCCCTCCTTCATCACACTGCTCCCAACTGTGCCCTGTCCCTTTATCACACTTCTGCCCCTTCAAAACACTGTACCCCCATTCATCACACTGTGCCCTCTTTCATCACACTGTGCCCCCTCCATCACACTGTGTCCTCTCAATTACACTGTGTCTCCTCCATCACACAGTGCCCTCCTTCATCACACACTGCTCCATCCTTCATCACACTGTGCCCCTCTCCTCCATCACACTGTGCCCTCCTCCATCACACTGTGTCCACTCCTTCATCACGCTGTGTCCCCTCCTTCATCACACTGCGCCCTCCTTCATTATTATTATTATTATCATTTATTTGTTGGGCGCCACAGGGTTTTCGCATCGCCTTACATAATACGAACAGTAGACCATACAGGGTAAACATCACAGAACAATAAACACTAAGTACCAATGCTTCGGAAACTCCGGGCAGACATATGGAGTGAGGGCGGAGCAGAAGAGTCGGTATGAGGACAGGAGGGGAGAGGGGCCCTGCTCATACGAGCTTACATCCTAAGGGAGGGAGGACAAAACAGGCACCGTGTCCTCTCAATTACACTGTGTCTCCTCCATTACACAGTGCCCTCCTTCATCACACACTGCTCCCTCCTTCATCACACTGTGCCCCTCTCCTCCATCACACTGTGCCCTCGTCCATCATACTGTGTCCCCTCCGTCATCACGCTGTGTCCCCTCCTTCATCACACTGCGCCCTCCTTCATCACACTGTGTCCTCTCAATTACACTGTGTCTCCTCCATTACACAGTGCCCTCCTTCATCACACTTTTGTCCCTTCATCACACACTGCTCCCTTTTTCATCGCACTGTGCCCTTCTCCATCACACTGTGTCCCCTCCTTCATCACGATGTGCCCCCTCCTTCATCACACTGTTTCCCCTCCTTCACCACACTGCACCTCCTTCACCACACTGCACCTCCTTCATCACACTGCACCTCCTTCATCACACTGCAGCCTCTTTCATCACGCTGTGTCCTTTTCTTCACACTGTTGCTCCTTTATCACACTCTGCCCCCTCCTTCATCACACTGTGTCCTCTTTCATCACAATGTGCCCTCCTTCATCACTCTGTGCCCCCTCCTTCATCACACTACACCCTTCTTCATCACACTGTACCCCGTCATTCATCACATTACACCCTCCTTCATAACACTGTGTCGTCCATCACACAGTGCCCCCTCTTTCATCACACTGTGCCGCCTCCTTCACCACACTGCACCTCTGTAACGACCTGCCTCCTGGACTTTTGGACTTTATTATTTGTATTCCATTTTATATGTTGCAGCATTTCACCAGAGGTACTGCTATTATGCCTTACTTGGTTGTATCAGAGGGTAACCTGCCCTGTAATTATTTCTTGCACCTGGGTGTGTCCCTTCTTAAACCTGTCTCTCCCAGCAGTCTTGGCTGGTTATTGTTGTCCCATCCTGTGGTTGCATTCTGTTGTTCCTTCCCTGTGCTGTGCTTGTGGTTTCATGCTGCCTGGATTCTCCATATCACTGCCTACCTGCTATCTGGGATCTCTCCATATTACCACTTACCTACATCAGCCATCTACCCGGTATTTATTTCTGCATCTTCCTGTATAATCAGTATTACACCATCAGACTGTTATTCCAGCAATAAACTTTGTGTGTTTTCAACTCATTCTTGGCTCCGGAGCTGCACTTTGTATTTGAACCGTGACAGTATAACCAGCCAAAAGAAAAACAGCTTAGGAGTCGTGTGGAAGATATTTATTCTGGGACCCTTTTCTGCAATTATTTTTTCATTTGTTTTTTGCAACATGTCTGTTTCACCAATCTTGGAATTGCCACTGCTACAAACTTTACAGATGGACATTATCTTGCTACGTTCTCAGCTTGCTAGATTTTCCGCTTTACTTGTGGACCCTCTCAGGAGACTGTCTGATTATGTCTCTCCTGATACAGAAGCTGCTGGTCTTTCTCAATCCACCTTTACTGCTGCTGAACCTGTGCAAACAGCACCTCTTAATTGTGCTTCTACAAATTTGCTGTTTAGTAAGAACTATGGGGTAACTAATTCCCAGTTCACAGGTGGTCCACGCCCTCATCTGACTGAAGAGGAGCGACGGCGCAGAATAACAAACAAGTTGTGTCTCTACTGTGCCAGCAACGCACACTTCCTACAGGACTGTCCTATCTGTAGACCACGACATTCTATGCAGCAGCCTTCAGTGTACTCCAGACCCTGGATTTGTCTGCACTTCACCTCCTGTTGCTATATTACAACCTGATCTGTTCCCTGGGATGGAGCCTAATCCGCCAGCTCCAGTTGCCACCTGTCCTGTGGTGCCAGCTCCAGTTGCCACCTGTCCTGTGGTGCCAGCTCCAGTTGCCACCTGTTCTGTGGTGCCAGCTCCAGTTGCTGCCTGTCCTGAGGCTCCAGCTCCAGCCGCCTGTCCTGAGGCGCCAGCTCCAGCCGCCTGTCCTGAGGCGCCAGCTCCAACCGCCTGTCCTGAGGTGCCAGCAGCCTCTGTCTCCTGTTGCGAGGTCCCAGCCTCTGTCTCCTGTTGCGAGGTCCCAGCCGCTGTCTCCAGTTCTGAGTCTTCAGCCGCTGTCTCCAGTTCAGAGTCTTCAGTCGCTGTCTCCAGTTCTGAGTCTTCAGCCACTGTCTCCCTTCCTGAGCTACATGCTGCTCCAGAGGGGGTGCTGCTCTTACAATCCGCTCCAGAGAGGGCCCTGTCCCTCCAGGAAACTCCAGAGTTGCGGATTCAGCCCGAGTTGCCTGTCCATGCGGTTCAGTCCGAGTTGCCTGTCCATGCGGTTCAGTCCAAGTTGCCTGTCCATGCGGTTCAGTCCGAATTGCCTGTCCATGCGGCTCAGTCCGAGTTGCCTGTCCATGCGGTTCAGCCCGAGTTGCCACTCTGTGCTGTCTGCTCTGAAGCTTCTCACAGCGCTGTCTGCTCTGAGGCTTCTTACAGCGCTGCCTGCTCTGAGGCTTCTCACAGCGCTGCCTGCTCTGAGGCTTCTCACAGCACTGCCTGCTCTGAGGCTTCTCACAGCGCTGCCTGCTCTGAGGCTTCTCACAGCGCTGCCTGCTCTGAGGCCTCTCACAGCGCTGTCTGCCCTGAGGCTTCTCACAGCGCTGTTCCTGCCAAGTCTGCCGTCCAGTCCGGGCCTGCTGCCAAGTCTGCCGTCCAGTCCGGGCCTGCTGCCAAGTCTGCCGTCCAGTCCGGGCCTGCTGCCAAGTCTGCCATCCAGTCCGGGCCTGCTGCCAAATCTGCCGCCCAGTCCGGACCTGCTGCCAAGCCTTCTGCCCAATCCGGGCCTGCTGCCAAGCCTTCTGCCCAATCCGGGCCTCCTGCCAAGCCTGCTGCCTAATTCGGGCTCCCTGCCAAGTCATCCACCCAGTCCGGGTTGTCTTCTGCCAAAGGTGTCCTGCCCGAGTCCCAGGGACGTATGTTCAACCCGAGCTGGCCAAGACTCGTGCTAATTCATCCTCTGTTCCAGATTTCCGACCACCTACCTTCAATGGGAACACACAGCAATTTAATGCTCTGATTAAATTTTTTATATCCTATTTTCCATCAGTACCTGACCTCCTAGATAACCAACGGAAGCAAGTATATTACTTGTTATCCAACTTTACAGGAAAAGCTCTGGAATGGGCAGGTCCATTTATTGAGGCCAGAGATCCCATCCTTTCTAATTTACAACTTTTTTGTGAGGCAGTGTTCAAAGAATTTGCTCCAGCACTTGTCAGTTGTACTCCCTGCATGTCTTCTGTGCCAACTACGTTGTCTCCAGTTGCCAAACCCTTGAGGCTACCTGCATCTTCTATTCAGATTGAGCAATCCTGTGTCCCTAAAAAGAAAGCAAAGAGAAAGAAAGGTAAAAAGAAGAGAAGTGAGACTTCGGGATTCCTGCATTCCTTGGACATGGTCCCCGTACCTTCTCTGTCCATGGATGAGGATTTCTCCACTACAAGTCCGATAGTGGACTATGACTCTGACACTTTCAAACACTTTTGGTGATGTGGGCGTCTGGAATCCGCCCTTAAGGGAGGGGGTACTGTAACGACCTGCCTCCTGGACTTTTGGACTTTATTATTTGTATTCCATTGTATATGTTGCAGCAGTACCTCTGATCACCAGAGGTGCTGCTATTGTGCCTTACTTGGTTTTATCAGGGGTTAACCTGCCCTGTAATTATTTCTTGCACCTGGGTGTGTCCCTTCTTAAACCTGTCTCTCCCAGCAGTCTTGGCTGGTTTGTGTTGTCCCATCCTGTGGTTGCATTCTGTTGTTCCTTCCCTGTGCTGTGCTTGTGGTTTCATGCTGCCTGGATTCTCCATATCACTGCCTACCTGCTATCTGAGATCTCTCCATATTACCACTTACCTACATCAGCCATCTACCCAGGATTTATTCCTGCATTTTCCTGTATAATCAGTATTACACCATCAGACTGTTATTCCAGCAATAAACTTTGTGTGTTTTAAACTCATTCTTGGCTCCGGAGCTGCACTTTGTATTTGAACCGTGACAACCTCCTTCATCACACTGCACCTTTTTCATCACACTGTGCCCCCTCCTTCATCACACTGTGTCCTCTTTCATCACAATGTGTCCTCCTTCATCACTCTGTGCCCCCTCCTTCATCACACTACATCCTTCTTCATTACACTGTACCCCCTCATTCATCACATTACACCCTCTTTCATCACACTGTGCCCCCTCCTTCATCACACTGCACCTCCTTCATCATACTGTGCAGCCCCCTTCATCACACTGCACCTCTTTCACTCCACTGCACTTCCTTCATCACACTGTGCCCCCTCCTTCATCACACTTTTGCCCTCTTCATCACACTGTGCCCCTGCTTCATCACACAGTGCACCCTCCATCACTCTGTGTTCATTTATTAAACTGTTTCCCTTTTATTACACTGTTTCCCTCTTCATTCTTTACTTACTTTTTTATGACATTCTTTTCTTTTGTTTTCTGGCTACTCTCTCTAGACGGCTTCTCACCGACAGTGTCGGGACGTGATGACGTCACACCTGACAGTCAGTATGAGAGGGGAGCACAGAGGAGAGCTCCACCACTGGATTGAACACCAAGTATGGGAAGGAAGGCAGAAAAGGAGCATCCCTCAGGCATGGCACCCCCCACCTTGCTTACTCTGTGTTAAACGCTACCTTCCCTTAGCTAAAACCACTGCTGTTTTGTATCCATGTGCTGTTACCCTTATAGATAATTACTACAGTAGTTCCCCACTTGTCAAAGGATCCAGGAGAATTTCATTATGAGTGTTTTGATATTTTTTTACTTACCATGTGTATGAAAGGAATTATTTTAGCCAGTTGAATTCTCCCATAAACGGGGTCATCATTATTTTGTTTTAGGATGTTTACAATAACTATATCGGTTGAGGACAAGAGCTTATAGCAGATGTTATTCAGATGACCTTTGGCTTTAACTCATGCAAACATTTCCCAGTCAGTAGCTGGGCTGTATCTGTCCTTGGACACTATGTCCTGTAAAGCAATAGCAATGAAGGTATTTTCCAGTCAAAGCACTGATCAGCTTTTCCAAGCAATGTCTTTAACAGACTGTCACAAATAGTAAAGAGTTTTCCTAGAACTTTCAGGGCTCCTTCATACCTGTCTGCTGTTAAAGCACCTTTCAGTCGCTAACTATAACCTAAAAAGAGGAATAAAAATAGTATGAATGGTTTCTTATGGGCTTATTCCCATTACTGTTTACTAAAATGTCAACACTGTGCTTTCGTTTTCATGCATTTTACCCATTTTCCAAGTGCAGATATTTGAATGAGCACTTCAAATATTGCATAGTTAGAGATTTCTTTAAGAATCCTACCTACAAATGTCGTCAACAGTTAGAAAATGGACCCGACATGATGCATGGGTTTTCTCTGTTCATGGAAATGCTGCCTAAGTATTGTATCAGCCAAAACGTTTTCCATTTGCTGATGACAGGTCAACTTTCTAAAATATAATTTTGTAAATTTTATAAACAGAAACTCTCTTCATTTTAGCACAGTTCACTTAATACAAATAAATCTTTACAAAGTTCATTTTCTAAAGTCTAGTTTGACATTTTATTAGCATATACAAAGAAAGAAGACTACAGTAATGATGTGAGGCACCTGCGGTGTGAAATGTTTTACTTAATTTGGTGAATTTGCTCCCATCACCTCCCTGGTTAGGTAATTCCACAGCCTGATTATCCGTATGGCTTATTAGTTCGCTTCATTGTTTCTTAAAAAAGGCAGCAAATTAATAGTTTTGATGTTTTTCATGCAGTAATGTTCACTTGTTCACCCTGAGGGCCTGATTTATCAAGGCAAGTATCTGCTGATTTTGAGCGCATTGTACGCAAAATCACTCTGGGCATGCTCAGAGCTGGGAGATATGTCCGTGAACGCAGCCATTTCCCCTGCATCGTTGAACGCAGAGAACACTATGGACTACGATTTCTGGGAGTTAATGGGGCGGGGAAGAGCCATTTTGCCGTAGTCAATTTACAGTAAGGGCATGCCAAACTCAAGTGCACACAGCCACGTCTGAATCTAGCTCTGGCCATCTCAAAGTGTTAGGGCTAACGGCTACCAAGATAAACTTTTAGAACAGATGGTATAGAGGTCTTCACCTTTGGCAGTCACCTTTCCCGTAGAGCTTTATGTGCTCACAGGTGCTTAGATGCCCACAGGTCTTAAGCTCTAGCGCAGTAAAAGTTTATCTATGGCGGCCGTAGCGCAGCTGCAATAGGAGGCTGTAGCCAAGATTGGAGCAGGTGGTCAGAAGCAGGCTGGATTCAGGGATCCGTAGCAGGCAGAGAAGTCAGGGACAGGCCAAAGGGTCAGGGCTGGCAGCGAGCAGGTATTACCAATAACAAAACCAAGGGTCAGGGAAGACAGAGAGCAAACAGAGCCAAGGGTCACAACGAAGAATCAGGTCAAGTGACAAAGTATGCACAGGAACAGAGCCGGTCAGCAATATGTGCAGCACACAGGATGCTATAATTGAAAGGGAGGCTAAGCCTTTCCTGCCTTAAATACCAAAGATGGCCAATGAGACAACAGACAGCCAGCCTGCAATTTATCAGCCCCAAGGAAAGCTAATTACACATAGCTAATGCACACACGCCTGGCTGCCACTCCTGCTAGGGCGAGGCGCTAAATAAAATCAGAAGAGCTACCTAAGAGACAGTCTGGTCGATAGTACAGGAAGTAACATCCTGGTCATCATGACGACGGCTGGCACGTGACTTGAGCACATAGTGAGCCACGGCAGCTTGGGCACCGCTGCGGCTCGTGACACAAAGTTACTTGCTTTTCTACCATATATCTTGCTCCAGGCACAGGGCTAGTCTAAGTCCTGAGTACTAGTGATGATGACAGTCTCATATACATGCTATAACATGTGTTTGCAATTATAAGCAACTGTAAAAATGTATTTTATGCTCAGTAGACATTAACAATATCCTAATAAATGTATTTCATGATGATTTTTTTTTAAAAAAAGTGTTTTTTTTGCATGTTCTTTTGTTTTATCATTAATGCCTTTATTATTAACATGTGACATTAAGTCAATATATTTCTACTATGCATTCTTTTACGAATGTATAATCCACATAGGTGTTGAACGCGAAACATCAGTGGGTATCAATCACATGATCATGATCATGTGACCACACTGCGTCTGGTGGCTGTGGATGTCCTCTTGTCACTTTAACATTCTGTATAGTAGAAGTTTAATATAGAAATCTTGTATTGATTTTAACATATAAGTAAATATAAATTAAAGTACCTCTAAGGCACCATTTATAATATAAACCAATACAGTTTGTTTAGACTGTATAATTTAACATGTATTAGTAATTTTGCATGTATTAATAAGGATGTTTGCCTCTGAACACTTTTAATAGCTCCTATCTCATTCTAGACAGGTGCACAAAACTGTACTCTATATATTTAAATAATAGCAATTGTTGCTAGTATATTCAATTGTAAGGTGTAAAGAACACACTGTTCATAGCCCCTGGTTCCCATGTACTGCTCCCGATCAGAGATTACCCTGTGGTGTCCTATGCCATTATACACTGCTCAGTCTGTGATGTCCAATGTGTTGTGCCAAATTCTTACTGCTATATTTAGATGTACAAACCATTTGAGGTGACACAATTATTGAAAATTGTGATCTGAAATTTAAAACGAGTTCACAGTGAGAAGTAAACCACATACGGAAGAAAAGAAAATAATTTGTAACTTTAATCACTGTTACCTAATACCTACATTGAGACGCCAATAGCTATTTAGTTTCTTGCACTTGTCTCTACCTTTTGGTATTCATACAATTACGTATTATTCCTCAGAAGGACTTAATTGTGTTATGGTTTATACAAGGCTCATTGTGTGATGGGATTATACAGTATTATCTGATATATTTATTGTGGTTAATGCTGGTATCAGCAGTGCAGTATAAAAATAGACAGAAATAAATCTCAACATCCCCCTTCAATTGGCATGAACTAGTTTAATCTGCAAACAAGAACATTTACTGTGTAAAGTAATCCTGGACAATGAGCAATCAGTGCAAATTTAAAATGCAATTGCTGTACTTGCATAGGATACGGACTTCAGCCTGAACCTTAGTGTGGGACTGCAATGCTTGTGTTACCACTAGGCGAACCTAGGTGGTCACCTAAATCATTGAATGACTGACAGATAGACAAGAGTGCCAGAAGGGGGAGTACGGACAGGATGGTGCCTGGGGAGCCCAGGACGCTTGTGCTGGTCCTGTGTGGGAATGGCAAGACGTTGTCTACGTTCCTGCAGCTCAATAATAAGGTTAGTCCTTAGTGAAAGTTGTATTTATAACTATAGTTATAAGCAGTTTCATTTTATTTTGTGACATCATGATCTATCTTTGAGAGCAGTTGTCAGACATGAACAGATTGAGGGGTTCTGTAGACAATAAATACTAGCAGACTAGACACAGCAATGCCCCTGATTTCACATCCAAGTGCAAAAATTAGATTTTGTTTTGCACAAAAATATTTTTGGATAATCCCTTTTTATTAAAGTGTTTCAGACAACAAAACATGCTGGTGCAATTCTCTTTAGAAAAAACAGTATACACTATATAAATAATATGAACAATGACGAATGTAAGCAAAGGGGGTGAGGTGAGGGTAAGGCTCTATTGGGGAGCAGTAAAGGAGATCCTCCTGTATACTATGTGTTGAGTCCCTGATAGGGGTATAAGGAACTGACTGGTCCATATTGTGGGTATAGAGAGAGATGGATAATAGTCTATGAGGACTTAGAAGGGCTAGGTCTTGTCTACACTCGAAAAAGTGGTTAGACGCTTCAGCTAATGTATGATAAAGTGCGGAGACGTACGTTCCCATGTTTGAACTCTCAGAAAAAGAGGTGAGTTAGGGAGTAAAGGGCCATGAAATGGGATCTATAGTTGTCTTCTCCTTGTTTTGTAGCCATTGAAACCAAGTGCTTTGGAACGCAGAGTATCTGAGGATCCTCCATTCTCATATAGAAGGTGAACCAATAGGAAAATAGTACTCTGGATATCCAGCTTGTCCCCTGACATCTTTAGGACGACTGCCGCTGCTCCTCTCAATTCTGCACCTACCCTGCTGGGGGTGTTTTATTGGTAGTGGATCATTACAGCGACCACATGGCCTTTTTTATCCTCAAAAGTATTTTTACATGTGTTTGTAAGTGGTGGAGACTGGGCCATGGCCTATACCTTCAATGGTATTCCATTTGCACTTCCAATGTAATAAAAACATTTAAATGCACAATTATGACTACAAGCGCCAGAATGTCCAGACACTTAATGACAACCTGGGTATCCTTGGACCTGTAGTGCACCAGGAACAAAATTATTTTTTACTATAAAATCTTTATTGTTGCCCCATACCCACCGGACAGGGGTGTGGGACGAGCCCTAGTGCTATCAGCACGGGGCTGGGTACACCTGGGGGAGGAGCACTTTTGTTTTTGAGGACCCGATCTCCCTAGGGAATCCAGCCCCATGCTAACCAACTGAAAACTGTTTGGGGGAAGGGGGTCAACGCCGTTTTTTTTATTTTACCTTTCTTCAGTTTTTTTTACATGTATTGCCGTTTTAAATATAGTAATTTATGTCAACATTTTGACTGTCTAGTTTACAAGCCTGTTTACATTTTACATGTCGACTTTTTAACTGTATCGACCTTATGACTGTAGACATTTTCACTGTAGTCTCCTCACTCTCCTGAATAATTTAAGATATTAATAAAGCTGGAACAATGTAAAATCTAAAATGGTTTAAGTGGATTTTCCTAGAGTGGGAGCAGCTGGACTTTGCAGAGGTATCTGTACTCTTTCTCCTGTGCACATTTCCCTGTGGCTTTGAAGTCCCACAAAGTAAGTGCAGTTTCCAAAAACATCATGTGGGCATGCAGCTATGTATATGTTAATCTTAACAATAGGTACATTTCTGCAAAATTGAAGGCATTGTTGGGTTGGAATTTTTTAGCTCACAAATTACTCCAGAAGGGTTATTTACTATGGTGGTAATCAATAACACGGCTATGTAAAATTCAACAGGAGAATAACGATGGGTATAAGCGCGACAAAAATAAAATCACTACTTGCCATATAACAGACAAGAAGTTTTTCTGAAGCTTTAAATCACAGTCCAGTGTAAAATCTAAATGGGCTAAACACCTGCACAGTACCAAATTACACCATTTACTGTGAAAACGATGCTATAAAAGCGACAATACTCGGACTCCACGTATTCCATTATACATGGCGTGGGGTCTGGGTATTGCCTCTTTCAAACTGATTTTATCTCTGTCTCGCTTATACCCATCATTATTCTCCTGTTGTTTAAAACTATGTGGGATTTTAAATAGTTGTTCTCCCGTACCTCACCCATTTACTAATATTGCATAGAGGAGTACATTTGTCAGTTTGCAGTATACCTTGAAGAACTAGCTCTAGGAAAATAAAAACTAGTGGCAGAATGGTTTAGTACAAACTTTCAAACACACACAGACACATAAGGTTGGGCTGTGCAGGGGGGTACCTGGTCCCTGGGCTGTTCTCATATGGGCTACTTTGGGCGGTAGGTGGGCCAGTTGCATTTTTTTTAAAAATGTTCCTAATAAGGCTGGATACACACTGCAGGTTTTCGGCCAATTTTCAGGCAAAACACCCGTAAATTGACCATTCGGCCCAATATTGCAGTAGTGTGTACACTTACACGGTGATAGTCGTTCCAAAAGCATTGATCGTCAATTTATTTGGTCAGTCAGTTAAACTAATAAACTCGTTCCATCCGCCTTCCGAACCTGCAGTATGTACTCACGATTATGATCTCAATAGTTTACAGAGTCATGATTTTTTCAGCCAATGCTGGCAATGAACATGTCCCGGTGAATAAATGTAGAGTGTGCTGTAGATGGAATAATTCGTCCGTTCGTTCTGAGACTGACTATTTTGTTTCAGAGTCACTGAAGCTAACAAAATTTGTAATGACATGTGGATAGCTATAACAAAGCAGTTAATCAGTGTTAATAAATGAATGAATGAATGTATGAATTCTGTTCTGTCATTCTCTAAACTACTATAGGACTGTCACGGAATTGCAGAGATGGCCGCTAACTGGTATTAGCTCATCTGAACAGGGAGGTGCAGAGTCTACATACCCCTGGTGTTCACTAGGGACCCCCGCAAGGGAGTTTGGGCTTAGCTTAGGGTACGCAGGTCGCGGTTTTCCAAGACAGTCACCGGTGTAGCGACAGTAGTGGACAGGCATAGTCAGGCAATCCAGGTCAAAGCCAAACAAGTGATGCGGTACATGGGGAGGATCGAGAGAGAAGTCAGGTCAAGCCAAATAGTCAAACTAGCTGGACAGCGAAGTACAAAACGTAACACAGGAGAATGGTAACAGGAAGCCGAGTCAGAACCGAAGAACACAGAATCAGAAGTTCAGGAATTGCTGGAGTAGGAGTGAACCAATACTATGGCACCTGACAGGTGTCAGAGGGAGCTATAAAAGGCATAAGGTGCACCCTGATTGGGTGATGGAGATTTGGCTGTCAGACACGCTGACTGCCGACAAGTGTGCGGAGAAAGCGTCCAGTTGCCTTGCAACGGGATGCGGCTGAAGGTGGCATGCACACACACAGCGTATAGGAGAACTAGGCAACGGGACGCAGATGCCGAGAAGGTGCAGGCGACCGTCTCTTGCACAAAGTGCCAGTGCGGAGATGGCGCCTAACAAGGACCAGATGAAGAGCACAGATGTTTAGGCAGATTGATCGGAACTTCAGTCGTTTGTAAAATCATTAGTGATAACAAATTGGTCAGAAGTTTTTTTAGTGTGTACCTAGCCTACGCTGCCGGGCTGAATCTCGCACCCCAGGCTAAAATTTGCCAGCGAGCACTAAATACAGAAATGCAACAATTTAGTAAGAAACCTGCTCTGGATTCAGACTTGAGCAAAGTCATATGGTCACAGGAATACATGCAAACTACAGGGAGAGAGCACCATGATTAGAGTTAAACCCAAGACCCCATCAATGTGCCACCATAATGTTCGTAAATAACCATTATAGGATTAATAGCATACAATATAGGATTAATAGCATACAAGCAGTGTATTTATGAAACAAAAGTTTAGGCTTTTTAAACACAAGTGAGCTGGGCGCAACGCATAAAGTACTTTTTACCAAAACAATTTATCCGCTTTCCTCTTATGTGACATGTATGATGATACAGAATACAGAATCCAGTATACAGACATTACAAGCAAACACTACCAATCCATGTACTCAATTACCATCAATGCTTCTGTGCAAGCTTATCTGGGCGACAGCTCTTGATGGTAAAGTTATGACTTTATCATGTCAAGCTGTCAGCTTTATCTGATGCTGAATTACAGATGATGGTGGCAGTGGATTGTTGTGATGAAGACAAGTACTTGAAAGTTATGAATTTACGCTGGTAGCGATCATTTACAAGCAATCATGGCAGGTCAACATCCCTACTGTACTATGGCTGCCATGGAATCGTGAATTTTTACATAAAGGAGAGGGCCCTTGAAGGTATTTTGAGTTAGTCATCAGTCATCTGATGTAAGACAGGTTTCAGAAGGTGACACTCTGAGCAGGTCAATGGAGTTTCTTTTTGCTGGTCTAGGCTGGACAAATGCTGGTAGCAGAGCAGTATGAACCCACATGAAGGGAAAATACTTCATCATTCAGTTATCATTTTGCTGTAGAATCACATTTTTCTAACCGTATTAATGGATTGTAGATTATCACTGCATTTTTATGGGAGAAATAGGGTATCTGGAACTGTCCACAATATATTGCAGTCCGGCATAGGGTTGTAGTGTGCTTCAGTTAATTGGAAAAATCCTTCTCCTCATCTATTAATGACTGTAAATTACTCTGTAACGAGGAACTCTCTTACTACAACCTTTATATATTTAAACCCGAGGCTGTCTGATTTTCTAATATTTGGTGAGCCAGAAGCCTGTCCGCTTTCGTATCAAGTTAACCCCCATGAATTATTTGTTAAAAACGCACCATAAAATAATCAATTTCGTCCAGGCTCAACAGTATGATTCCTCCTAGGTGTTGCAGTATGAGTGTGAGTGATTGTGCTGATCGTGTCTCATGTTGTTGCATTGGTGTCTTTGTGTTTAAGTGGTTTGATTGTTTAGTTTATTTATGTTAGTTTTATATAGAAAGATATCTATTCTTTTACTAGTGGAGAACATGTGATTTCAAGGCTGAAACTACATGGGAATTAGAATTTGTCTTGTACAAGCTTTATTTACTGTATGTTGTTGGATTTAGTATTTTCATGGCAGGTTATAGAGGGTATTTGTTTCCCTGTTTCAGGATCCCCCCCACTCTCTGCCAGTATAAATACCCTAACTGGGGTGCAGGGCTGGCGGAATGCAGTAAGCAGGGTAAACAGGAGGGGGGGTGCTCTGCTCCGCCTGCCTTCCCCGCTTGTCCACAGGGTGGCCCAATAAAAAATGACTTACTGCTGCACCTGGCATTGGCGCCCTCCTCCCTGCTCACTGACTGTCGGGCGTGATGTCATCATGCCCCGACACTGTCAGTGAGAAGCAGCGCAGAGAGGAGCCAGAACAGTAAAGAAAAGAGAAGAGGAAGAGAAGAAGATATAAGGAAAGAAGGTCATACAAAAGTAAGTAAATAACAGAGGGAAGCAGTGTGGTGAAAGGGTCAGTATGAATGTGATAAAGGTGGCACAGTGTAATAAAGGAGAAATAGTGTGATGGAGGGCACAGAGTGATGATGAAGGGGCACAAAGTGTGATGAAGGGCACAGAGTGTTGATGAAGGGACATAAAGTGTGATGGAGGGCACAGAGTGATGATGAAGGGGCACAAAGTGATGATGGAGGGGCACAATGTGATTATTAAGGGGTACAGAGTGATGATGAAGGGGCACAAAGTGTGATGGAGGGCACAGAGTGATGATGAAGGGACACAAAGTGATGATGGAGGGGCACAGAGTGATTATTAAGGGCCACAAAGTGATGATGAAGGGGCACAGAGTGATGATGGAGGGGCACAATGTGATTATTAAGGGGCACAGAGTGATGATGAAGGGGCACAGAGTGATGATGGAGGGGCACAATGTGATTATTAAGGGGCACAGAGTGATGATGAAGGGGCACAGAGTGATGATGAAGGGGCACAGAGTGATGATGAAGGGGCACAGAGTGATTATTAAGGGGCACAGAGTGATGATGAAGGGGCACAGAGTGATGATGGAGGGGCACAATGTGATTATTAAGGGGCACAGAGTGATGATGAAGGGGCACAGAGTGATGATGGAGGGGCATAGAGTGATGATTAAGGGGCACAGAGTGATGATGAAGGGGCACAGAGTGATGATGGAGGGGCACAATGTGATTATTAAGGGGCACAGAGTGATGATGAAGGGGCACAGAGTGATGATGAAGGGGCACAGAGTGATGATGAAGGGGCACAGAGTGATTATTAAGGGGCACAGAGTGATGATGAAGGGGCACAGAGTGATGATGGAGGGGCACAATGTGATTATTAAGGGGCACAGAGTGATGATGAAGGGGCACAGAGTGATGATGGAGGGGCACAATGTGATTATTAAGGGGCACAGAGTGATGATGAAGGGGCACAGAGTGATGATGAAGGGGCACAGAGTGATTATTAAGGGGCACAGAGTGATGATGAAGGGGCACAGAGTGATGATGGAGGGGCACAATGTGATTATTAAGGGGCACAGAGTGATGATGAAGGGGCACAGAGTGATGATGGAGGGGCATAGAGTGATGATTAAGGGGCACAGAGTGATGATGAAGGGGCACAGAGTGATGATGGAGGGGCACAATGTGATTATTAAGGGGCACAGAGTGATGATGAAGGGGCACAGAGTCATGATGAAGGGGCAGAAAGTGATTATTAAGGGGCACAGAGTGATGATGAAGGGGCACAGAGTGATGATGAAAGGGCACAGAGTGATGATGGAGGGACACAATGTGATTATTAAGGGGCACAGAGTGATCATGAAGGGGCACAAAGTGTTATGGAGGGCACCGAGTGATGATGGAGGGGCACAATGTAATGATGAAGGGGCACATAGTGTGATGATGAAGGGGCACAGTGTGATGAAGGGACTTGTTGCCCTTAGATATGACACTGAACTGCTTTGTTGTCTTTATTGGAATTCTTTAGAAGTAGTAGAAGAAAATTAGTATATTTTATTGGGTGAATTAATATCATGAAAGAGATTAAAAAACAATCATAAAAAAAACATTATTTTAAACAAGTTTTTGTCTTTGGAATATCCATAAATGAAAAATATATTTACTGTACAAAATGTACTTCGGTAGAGCAGAGAAAAAAAGTTATTCCGGATAAAGCTTACCGCGTGACACATGGTGCGGCCTACTAAGGTTGGTGCACACCTCTGGCAGGGACAGAAGATTATATGAATGGCTCAGCCTTACACAGTAGTGTAAGCAATTATGTCCTACAAATCAAATATGTCCTACAGGTTATTTATTGCAGTTAAGGCCTGTTAATAACAAATCTATCAAAAACGTACTTTACCGCTTCATCCCGGGCCAGTCACAGGAAACAGGCGCATGCGTGACCCGGTTAGCCGGTGGAACTGAAAGACTGGACTTTTCAACAGGGCCACTTGTTGAAAAATATATATAAAACAAAATTGAAATTATTCCCATCTGAAAAATGCTTTTATTTAAATATTAAAGTATTTTTTTCATTGAATTTTATCTGCTATTGTGATTCCGAGATGGCAATAACAGAAAAGTGTTGCAGTGGTAATTGCTAAATAAACTTTACATGCGGAAGCTATCGCTCACAGTAACTCTTTGATAGATAGCGTGAAGACCTAAGGCTTTTCTCAGTTTACTAAAGAGGCCGTAAAAACAAAAATTGTGATGCATTGATTACATCAGCAATTATTATTTTGTAATCTAGCCAATTGAATTTTATTTTACACAATTAGTATAACTCCAGAAATACACACCTAAATATATGGGAATAACCCGGACTTTATGTAAAAAAGTGTCCTGAGTTCCTGTTACAAAAAAGAGTGGAGCCTTATTTTAACTGCAAAGTATTGCAGTATTATTTAACATTGCCATTCACCTGCTGACTGAATTGTGTAGTGTAGTGTAGTATAGTTGTGGCTTGTTTGCAACTGGAAGCAAAAGTGTTGCAGCTACATGACCATTGTTCTGTAGAATGTGGCGGATTACTGGCTGCACTCTAACGGATGAATCCAGCACCTGTCCCTCATAGTGACTGTTTTTTTGATTGCAAAACACTCCTGGGCCGGGGAATGAATTTTCATGTAGACCTTAAACTCGCTTTAACTGGGCAGAATTACACACTCATGGCAACATATTATTAAAAAATTGTAGTACAAATATATGTATATATGGACAGGAAGAACCTTCTAGAGATGAGATATACATAGAGAAGGAAATGTTTTATGTCTTAACTTTTTATCTAAAGAGATTTAGGTTTGAGAGTAAGAAAAGAGAATGGGTGTTATTAATGTGGAAAGGAATGGAAATAATGATGTGACCCAGTCAAGGAGATATCAATGGGATACATCATCATCATCATCATTTATATAGCGCCAATAATTCTGCAGCGCTGTACAGAGAACTCACTCACATCAGTTCCTGCCCCATTGAGGCTTACAGTCTAAATTCCCTAACACACAGACACAGACACACAGACTAGAGTCAATTTGTTAGCAGCCAATTAACCTACCAGTATGTTTTTGGAGTGTGGGAGGAAACCAGAGCACCCGGAGAAAACCCACGCAAACACACGGATAACATACAAATTCCACACACATAAGGCCATGGTCAGGAATTGAACTCATGACCCCAATACTGTAAGGCAGAAGTGCTAACCCCTTAGCCACCGTGCTATAATACCATATAATACCATACTATATCTGCAAATTCCCTTTGTCTAATCAGTGAAGCATTAAGGAGAGCCATCAATCTCATCCACTATACCTTGTCGTCGACTTTAATGGAAAAAGGAGATTTTAGTTTTTCATGATTTTGGTATACAGCATCTGGTAGCTAAGCACACATGTCGTACAAGTATGAAAATTGATTTACTAAGCTCCTGAGGCTTTCAATTTAATACAGCGAGTCAAAGTTCAGGTATATCCTGTCTAGTGGTGAGGCTTAGTAGAACAAAAATCTGCTTCCATAGTTTTTGGTCAAGGGAGAAATGTCCAGCACATATACCTTGTATCTCCAGTCTCACCACATCCCAGAGAGCTCCATAGTGGAGTACTGAACAATAGAGATAGCTGCTTTATAAAAACTATGTTTGCTTGGTTAGATCAATACCGAGGTTGAAATCTCTAAATTCACAAAAGCAGTATTAACCAATTTAGAAAGTTGCCTGTAACATCTTTGAGAATAGAAGGTCATATAGTTCTTGTAAGTCCATAAATTTGGGAGTTTTGATAGAGGAAACTGAAGAAAGCTGTAAGTTAATCCAAGGAGTAAGACAGTTTGACCAGCCTGGAAAGCATTGTTTGAAGTGATGTCTATTCTGTTAGTAGATGGTCCAGAATAGGATTTGCTTGGAGATCCGTAGAATAAAATCCGTTGCAGGGTCTCAGAGTGGAGGCGTCTGAGAGGGAGTTGATGTGAATCCATCTGGGCTGTGAGACTTTAAGGATTTGAGTTTTGAAATCATTGACATTAGTTTGTTTTGGGAAAGAGGAAAATTCTCTGCATACTTCTCCGAAGATAACAAGGGAAGACGAACTGTAATGATGTTCGGTGAGATATTAATGTTTTATTTCCATCATAAAGTTGGGCATAACAAGCTTGAATTTCTTGCACAACTAATTCAGGATGGTTGGTGAGCTGGCCTCGCTTAGTCCTTATAGGCAAGACAAGAGCAGAATCACATTTAGGATTAGGTTTTCTGGCTAGAGTTTGGTTTATTGACCAGCATTGCTTCTGCAGCTTGAGCTTAGGTTTGCCTCTAATATTAATAAGATCTAACAGGCTTAGGGAAACTGCATTAATTCAAGATAATTATGCAATAATTCAAGATAAATTCCTTCAAGAAATGAGGCTTCATTTTCTACAGGCGACCTTTTACTGTTGTGATGCTGCTTGCAGAAGACAACAACAGATTTCAGGCTTTCCTTACCATAGAATGAAACATATGTGGAGTGGAAATACTCTCAAAATAGGAAGTAACAGCTCTGTGAAGTTATTATGAGAGGATCATGTCCTGGAGCATAAATTCATTTAGGCGCCATTACCAATTTGGATAAGATTATTCCGTGAATAAGACAGTTGCTCCAGTCATAGGATCAAACAACTACAGAAACATAAATAATATAGAGAAATAGAGTCGGATTTTATGCTTTTGACACAGCTTATGAAGTCAGAGAAACAGATGCTAACAAGACATGGAGCTAAACACAAGCAAAAAATATACCAAGATTATCCTCCTTGAATTTACTGTAATATTCTCAGTTTACAATTTCTAAGCTTATAGTTAGGAGGAATCAGAGAGAGAGAAGAAACAGGAATAAGAAAATAGAGAGTGGGGAGGTAAAGAACCTATGACGTGGGTTTAGTCTGCCTCTCTGTCTCTTCTGCCACCAGTTATGCCCCTATCTGGGGCAGCATAAGGTTTTACCGGTTTATCTTGGGGTTTGGTTTACATTAGTAACCTGCCATTACTAACACCTCCTACTGCTGTTACTTGGCCACTAGACACTCACCAACTATAGGTGCCCACAGAGCACCAGTTGTAGGAGAGTAGCTGCTACCTCCTCCAGGATCCTTCACTGACACCTGGAACCTATCGCTTCTATGTGTTGTTTGTACCTGCTGCAGAATCTCTTTGAAGGTGACTGTGGCAGATCCTCCTTACCACTTCCTCCGGATCAGGACTGCAGAACATTGACGCCGGGCTCTAAGGGACAGGTTGAGTGGCAGCTCTTATCTGTACAGCACATAATAGCTATATCAGCAGATATAGGCATCTTGCAGAAATGGAGCAGGATCTTTAAGAAGAGTAGTGTTTATTACTCAATGGCTGTTAAAAGAGCTGTTACACATCATTGAGAGATAGTGATGATACACACAGGTGGAATACATACACTACACATAATACATACAGCAACATGTGCTCTTTATATAGAGCCAAAGGCAGTTTACGCCCCTTTCATAAATTCAATACTGGGCCAATCCTAGTGGGTGATATGATCAGGGTGGCCAATCTGGGAGAGGGGCTAGACTGCACTGAACCAATCTCACTCTCTCTCGTCAAGTTGATGCCTTCCCCTACCTGGGTCACAGCATTACACAATGATAGAACCCGGAAGACGCGGGACTGTCTCATTAGTCTGTGGGGTGGATATGAGCATCAGTCACATTAGTAATGTGGTCTCTCATTGTTACTTTGGCTATTAGGTAGTTTCTTCACTTGGTGCAGCCAGGCTGGATTCAGCTATGTAATGTGCTCTATCACTGTATCTTAGACACAGCTGTCAATCATTCAATTAGACTGCTGCTATTGGATACGTGTGTTTTCCAAGGTTAATTGTTCCTGCTTCCTGTGCTGGTTGTAGTTTATCTCTGCTAGTGTGTGCTTGTCTCTATAGTTCTCTGTTTGGATATTTTGAATTTTGACCTCGGCTTGGATTTTGGGATTTTGCTTGCACTCTGCCTGCCCTGACCTTTGGATTGTATTTTGAACTTTGCTAGATCTCAACCTGCCCTGACTTTGAATTTGAATTGACTTCAGTGTGCTCCATTCTTTTTGGATTTTTATTAGACACTGGTGCTTGTTCTCCGCGTCCCTCTTCGTGGTAGCAGCTATAGGTGAAGACCTCTGCTTGCTGGTTTTGCAGGTATTAGATTTGGCAAAGCAGTATTGTAACACACAAAAATGCTCTTGGTATCCTGCCTCAGAAATAAACTAAAGAGGCCTGATTAATCTTTGAACGCAACCTGCATGCAATTTGCTTTTGTAAAACAAGCACGGACTTGAACGTACGTGCGCCTGTATTCAAATCCAAGTAGATTTCAAGATACATTTCCATTTGAATCTAGGAATCAGCATGCTCTGCCTAAATGTTGCTTGTCGTATGTTAGCAAACAGAACAGTATTCACCTGGACAAAACCATGTTACAATGCAAGGGATGCACATTAGTTTATTATTTTGTACATAAGTTAAATACTCTCTGTTTTTTATCTAGCACACACATACTTGATAGCTTTATTTGTACACTGAAATTTAAAGTTGATCTAGGACGTACCCCAACTATAAATCTGCCATCACATTTCAAATTCACCTCCCCCTCCAATACAACATGGTTTTGCCAAGGTGTATAGTTACCAATTGTTTTGCTTTACTTCCATTAATGAATCAGGCCCCATGTATTTATACAGCCAATCTTCCTTTCATATATAATTTTTAATGCAAAGAATATGCCGTGGCCAGGGCTGCCATCAGTATTTGTGGGGCCCAGTACAAATGAAACACACAGGGCTCTACTCAC